>NC_056725.1:1707088438-1707290938 GCF_019279795.1 Protopterus annectens
AAAATGTCTTTTTAAAAAAAAAGGGCTTTTTTGGGATAAACACAACTCTCATATATCTATAAATCAGAAACTCTCAGCTATCAAAATACAATAGAATACTAAGCCCTTCAAAAACTCTTTTACACTCAACTAATGATAAACAATAATGCATACTTTACTCCTTCTAAGCTCAACAAATTTGATGCAAATAAATCGCCCTCATGTTCTTGTTGTTCACACCCTAATGCAGATCTTTTACACATCTTTTGGTCCTGTCATCATTCACACAAACTTTGGACCTCCCTAAAAGTCCGTTTACAGAAAATGGGTTATCACAAATCCACCTTATCTTGGGAGACTGCAATACTACACATACCAAATATTTATCTCTCTAAATTGGACATGCAAGTGCTAATATACATATGTTCACTTATAAAATTATATATCACACAAAATTGGTTAGATCGTACTAAACTGAATTGGAATAATTTTAAAATTCTAGCCCACACATACATCAGTGCGCAGAAAATGATAGTGAAAAGTCCCAAGAAGTCGACACATATTAATAAAGCTTTAGAAAAGGTGTTACATATTATTAATAGTGTATAGATGGCCACCCTCCTTATGGGATTTGTAGACCTCAGTCTCACTTATATCCTAATGCTTATTTTTTTTGTCTTAGCTCAATACTTATTTTGATATATTCTTTGGTTAACATTTTGTATATGATGTAGATAGTTAAGTGTATATTCTCAAACTGCATTGAGACAAAACATTCATCTTACAAAATTGTGTTATCATAAATATCTCCCAACGTTTCATTTTTAAATATGTATTCTATTATTGCTGTTGCTGTTATATTTCTGTATTGTTCAAAATTCAATAAAAAGTTTTTTGAAAAAAAAAACAAAAGCTGCTAGAAAAAAAGAGTCATCCAAGAGTTCCCACTGGACCAGATAGAATCCGGAACTTACTCAAGATTCTTTTTAGTGCCAAAGAAAACGGGACTAAAGACCAATCTTGGATCTCAGCAACTTAAACAAATCAGTTTGACACACCAAGTTTTGGATGGACACGGTTCAGTCCATTCTTCCATTTCTGGGCAAGGATGACTGGATGTACTTGACAGACCTTCAGGACATGTACTGTCACATAAAGATGAACAGTTGATCCAGAAGGTATTTACCCTTCCAGCTGGTAGCCAGCCATTACCATTTAGAGTCCTGTCCTTTGGTCTCACCATCACCAAATGTATGGCACTAGTAGCAGCTCACTTCAGACTGCAAGGATTCCAGGTGTTTCCATATTTAGATGACTGGCTCATTACCTCCACGACTAGGCATTAAGTCAAATGTCTGCCATTATTTTTTAACTTTAATCTTTAATGATTTGCCACTAATTTGCCAGAAAACCACAATTTTGTTTGAAAAACAAAACAAAAATATGAGGCAATAATCTGTACGGTTGAGAGGTATGGTCCAGAGATTCCGTTTTTGACAAACTGTTCCAGCAGTCCTGAAAGGAGGCCCGATTGTTACCCTCTGGAGGCAATTGGGGTTCAATTATGCCTGCACCAGAGGCCCTGGCTAGAGATAACAGATACTTGGGTGCAGAGGATCATTTCCAGAGGTTACATAATACCCTTTTCCCTTTCTCCTCCAATCGCAAGAAAAATCTCTGATGTTCCACCCAGTCAGAGGGAACAAGCAGCACTTCAAATACAAAAGCTGCTAGAAAAAAAAGAGTCATCCAAGAGTTCCCACCGGATCAGATAGAATCCGGAACTTACTCAAGATTCTTTTTAGTGCCAAAGAAAACAGGGGACTAAAGACCAATCTTGGATCTCAGCAACTTAAACAAATCAGTTTGACACACCAAGTTTTGGATGGACACGGTTGAGTCCATTCTTCCATTTCTGGGCAAGGATGACTGGATGTACTCGACAGACCTTCAGGACACGTACTGTCACATAAAGATGAACAGTTGGCCCAGAAGGTATTTTCCCTTCCAGCTGGTAGCCAGTCATTACCATTTAGAGTTCTGTCATTTGGTCTCACCATCACCAAATGTATGGCACTAGTAGCAGCTCACTTCAGACTGCAAGGATTCCAGGTGTTTCCATATTTAGATGACTGGCTCATTACCTCCACGGCTAGGCATTAAGTAATAGAGGCAAGAAATCAGGTTCTCCTTTCTGTGGATAACCATAAACTACAAAAATTCTCATTTGGAACCTTCTCAAAATTTGGAGTTTATGGAAGCATAGTTCAATGCACAGTTAATGATAACTTCAGCACCTCCTCTAAGAGTTCAAGCATTAGGAGCACATGTCAGAAAAATAATCTGCAGCACAAAAGTTTCTGCCCACTTGGCTCTTCAGGCCCTAGGATCAGTGGCAGCAGCAATAACTCTAGTACTGTTAGGTTTTATATGAGAATTCTACAATGGATGCTAGCCACGCAATGGTCAATACTTTATCAACCTATGTCAATATGTATTACTCAGGTTTGCAATAGCGATCTCAAATGGTGGAGGCAATCAGAACAAGTTCTGCAAGACCATCCATTCATTTCCCCTCAGCCCAAGGCCATAGTGAGCATGGATGCTTTCCAGTTAGGGTAGGGGGTATTACCTGGGGAAGACAGTCCAAGGCACTTGATCCCCCGATTAGGCCAATTTTTGCATATCATTCAGAAATGAGAGTGGTACTTTTAGCATTGCAGGCCTTTGAAGAAGCTGTCCCCTCTGGGACAATTGCAATTCAAATGGACAACATGTCAATAGTTTGGTACATCAGCAAGCAAGGAGGGACCAAATCTTGATAAAACCGAAATAACAGTGTCTAAACTCAAAAACCAACAAAAAAATAAATAAAAATAAAAAAAGAACTGAATCCAACAGAACTGTCACGTTAAAACAGTCTTTAATAATAACCACAATGTTCCATAAGCACTTTCATCTTACATAGAGACTTCATCAGATAACTCTATGAATCAGCACACACCAAGAAAAAAGACACTAATGCACTTTACAGGCACTCGTTGGTATGCCCAAACTTTAGGAAATTTAAGTTTGTGATTTTGGAAAGGATTAAAATTACCCCGGATGGAGGTGACTGGCAAAGGAAGCTTAAAAGGGAGCTAGTATGGCAGTTAAAATTAAAGTCCACATTTTTGCCAGGATTAAATGATCAAGTGTCCATAGGACTCATTTTGAAAGAAAGGGCTGATGTTTTAAGTTAGAATGGGATGGGCATGCCTTTAAAAATTGATTGAAATGTAATTAAGTTTTAATTAATTAATGAATGCTGTTTAAGTATAAAAAGTGTGTCCTGATTCATAGAGTTATCTGATGAAGTCTCTACATGAGACAAAAGCGCTCATGGAATTAGGGTTAGGGACCAAATCTTACCCCTTGTGTTGAGAAGCACTCAGAGTGTGGCAAAGGGTGATCTCATCTGACTACTTTCTCATCACAACACACATTCCGGGGAAGTCCAGTCTGATAGCAAACAAGCTGAACAGGTGCATTCTTCTACCTCACAAATGGTCTCTCAACAAAAATGTGGCAGATATGATTTTTCATCAGTAGGGCCAGCATTGCTGTGATCTTTTCACTTCTCCCCTAAACAGCAAATCCAGCAACTACTTTTAGCTGATTCCCCACAGGGGGAGTCACTGAGGGATGCTCTACTTCACGATTGGCGCCCCAACCTTCTTTATGTCTACCGACCAATCCCACTAATTTCCATATGTACAACACTGCGAACCAAGTCCAAACCACTCAGGAACAAACAATTTTGCTAACGTATTTTATTAAGACCGTTTTCGCTTCTCAGAAACAAGAAGCTTCTTCAGACATAGTAAAAGGCGCCAAAGCGCTTTTTTAAAATACAGCGGCTTTTTGTTTTCATGATGTCATATCCTTAGCAACTAATAAAATTCTACGAACCATTTTTTAATATACATATAAAACAATCAACCTAGACCAACATTCCATCAAAAAACAGATGGTTCAAACATCTTAAATGTTTTTAAACTTTTTTTTTTAAAAAGAATCAATAAAATGTACTTCCTTACAAAAAATGATTAAAAACTTAGGTCACTATGCAGAACCTATAATCAAGTACATGTGATCCTTAAAAAGGTGTCAAATAAAATGTCAATTAAACACCTATTCACTTAGTTATAATAATAATGTTACAAAAATTATATAACTTGGGTGATACTTTATGAATTGATTAAAATCTACAAGTTGGTGTAAAAATCAGGCTGTTCACGACTCCATTAATTACTGGACACAATTGTTTAAGGTGGATAGTGAACTACTTAATTCCTTAGATAACTTTTATATTTTAAAATAACAGAAATGTTACAGGCTTCATTCAACCCAGGAGGGGAAAAAGCATTTAGTAGTAACTGCCATTCTAGCTCTTTAATTTCAAGAAGGAGAGACTGGGGGCCCCCCTAATTCCAACTTTGACCAAGTCAATACCCATAAAGCAAAAGCTATGTCCAGCATGTTCTAGGACATGCTTTGAAAGGGCGTTGTCTGTTTTTTTATTTTTTATGGCATAGTTATGTTGGTAAACACGGTCCCGCAACCTGCGGTCCGTTTTACCAACATAAAACGCAGCACAACAATTACACAGTGCTATGTAAATAATTGACTTAGTATCACAACAGATCTTATGTTTAATGAAAAATTTCTCATTTCTTATAATAAAGGAGTTTCCTGTTTTCAATAATCTGCACCAGTTGCAAAACCCACAGGAAAAAGTCCCAACTTGTCTTGTTGGAAGGCCACTAAAATCCCCTGTTTGCAGCAGTTCTTTTAAGTTTTTACCTCTCCTAAATACAAAAGAGGGGAATGAACCCAAGATTTCAAGTAAGTGGGCATTGTTTACAATAAAATGCCAATTTTTCTTGATAATTGTACACATACTGTCAATGTGTTTGTTATGTGTGATAATGAAACTAATCTTAAAATCCTAGGTTGGGCAACCCTTTTCATGAACACTGTTGTTATTTTCCTGTGAAATAGGGTTGGGTTCACTACTAACTGTAGATGTTACCAAAACTTCGGTGCCTAAAAGGTTACACGATTTAGTACCTTGGAGGAGTGGTTGGTAAAACCCTGATGTTCTTTTAAATGACACTTCATTGATTAAACTATCAAGGAGTTCACAAGGGTAGCCCCTATTCAAAAACATACACCTAAGTGTAGAACACTCATCTTCAAAGGCCGTTTGGGTGTTACACATACGTGTAGCTCTCACTAACTGGCCCTTGACAATGGACTTTTTCTGTTTCCATGGGTGGTTGCTAGAAAAATGTAAGAAAGCATTGCAATAGGTGTGCTTTCTAAAAATACTGGAGAGAATTCGATTATTATGGAGATCTTTAACAAGTTTAACATCAAGATAGTCAATCTCACTAACAGAAAAGTGGTGAGTGAATGTTAAAAAAGTGCATGATGCATTCATTTTCCCCATTAAGTTGGTAACAGTGTCCAGGTCTCCTTGTATGAGAATAAACACGTCATCTAAAAAACGCGTGTAAAATTTATTTACCTCTTTAAACTGGGTGTCCTTAAACAGGAATGTCTTTTCCCAATAGGCAACCACTAAATTAGCGACGCTCCCTCCACATGGGGAGCCCATAGCAATACCCCTTTTCTGAAGGTAATAGCTGTTGTTGAAAATGAAAAAGTTGGACGATAAAATAATATCAAGGAGAATGGTGACCACATCAATTTCATCTTTCGGAGCTCCTAAATCAATTAACATCAATTCAACCCATTCCACAGCCTCTTGGTGTGGTATGCAGGTGTACAAATCTACCACATCAATGGTTAAGAAGTTGTGGGAAGGGTTGAAGGGGATGTTGTTGATGGACCCCAAGAAAGACCAAGAGTCTTTACAGATCTGGGGTAGTAGCTTGAGGTATTTATTTAGGATGTAATCAACAACCTTAGCACAAGGATGGGTAATACAACATCTCCCATCCACTAGAGCACGCATAGGTGGGTCCACCAAGTTTTTATGAATTTTGGGGATCCCAAACATAGCTGGCACTCTAGGGAAGGAGATGTTGATGAAATTGAAGGTTTCGATATCAATCCTCCCTTCAATAAATAAATCCCTAAAATACCCTTTAATTCGATTGTATTGACCTGAAATCTCATTGAGAGATGAGATTTCATAAGCTGGTGAATTTAGTACCTTAAACATTTTTGAATTATAGTTGTCTTTATCAAGAATGACTAAACCCCCACCCTTATCTGGTTTAATCACCCTAATTGGTGAATTGCCTAGATTTTTTAAACTTGCCCTTTATATATATACATTTATATATATATATACATTTATATATATATATGTGTGTGTGTGTGTGTGTACACACACACACACACACAAGAAATGTATGACAATCCTGATTTTTTTGAGAAGGTTAAAAGAATTACAGGAGTGGGAAAGTACAAGGTGCTATTTTTGACAGCTGTGTATATGTATTTTGGTATTTTCTGGTATATACTTTCATTGGTAAGGGTTGCAGAAAAGTAGGGCACCAGCATAAAATGAATTAAATGAAAAACTTATAAGTATAACCCACATAATTTGCCAAAGCATTATATCCCAGTGCGGTGATATACAACCCAATCCAGGCCCAGCCCCAGCAAACTTAGCAAATCTCTCATGCTATCAACCATAAACCTCCAAAGCCTTAGAAACAAGATACCTGAACTCCAGGCGTGGATTTCTCAAAACAACCCTGATATTATAGCAGCTGCCAAAACCTGGTTGAAATCATATGTAAAAGACACAGAATTTCTCCCCCAGGCTACTCATGCCTAAGTGCCGATCAGACCCACAAGAGAGGAGGGGGGAGTAGCAATACTCTTCCTTAGCAAATATACTTTAATTCCCTACTCAAAACCAACACCCAACATCTCCCCAGCCAAAGTACTAATCTCTATATTAAAATTTAACAATCATAAAAACATTTACATAATCACCCAGTATATTTCTCCAGGAAACAACATACCAGTATTAGAGAAAGACGTTGTCCTGTTCGATTCTCAGCTAGAACGTCTTCTGTGTGGAGATATGCGTGAATGGGCATACCTTCATTGAAGGATGTGCGTCAGAGCTGGCAACTCTGCACGTAGAAATCTACTGCCAATCAGCGGACCGGAGTTCCGCTGTGGCGACCCCTAACTGGGAAAAGCAGAAAGACATGCCTGGACATCCCAAAACAGAGATAATGAAACCATCATCTTAGGTGATGTTAACATTGATGGCTAGACATTGTCCAAAAGACACCCTCAAAATACATAAACCTTTACAACTTCCAACTAATTCAAGACATCACCAGGCCTCACAAAAATAATCGGGGCTACACAATAGACAGGATATTAGTGTCCAACCCTAACAATATCACCTCTGCAGGCATACTACCTAATACCATTAGCGACCACCACCCAGCATATATCCTATGCAAATCTACCCCAACCCCGGGCCAACACCAATACAAATCAACCAGAAATTTGACTAAGTTCCAATCATTCATATTTAATGAAACCTTAACTAAAGTAAATTGGGAACCCCTCAAATCCCTACCACTTAATGAGGCTATTAACATTCCTAGACATCCTAAATAGGCAAGCACCCACCCGCAAAAAAATAAAACATAACCATGCAAGATGGCTCTCAAAATCCACCAAAGAAGTCGTGTCCACATGGGATAAAATCTGGAAATCATGGCAGAAAAAGACCCCTCAACTCTACTACAATACAAGCAACTCCATAACCAGGCAAAACAACTAATAACCAGAGATAAAAAGCCCACTACCTCCACCTACAAAGCCAACATAAAGATCATCATCATCCCCCTTTTTCCCTTTATGGGGTCGGGGTATTGTGTTAACTGTCACCAACTCTCGATTCAGTGCCACACTCCTGCCTTCTTCAACATTCATGCCTGACTGTTGCAGATCTTCTTTCACACAATTCATCCACCTTTTTGCTGGTTGTCCGCGCTTCCTATTATCATAAAGCCAACATAAAGATAATCACAAAAAATTCTGGTCCTCCATTAATCAACTATTACACCCAGCCTCTCAAAGCAACCCATCCCCTGACCCAGACAAAACCCCTGCCAGACTTGACACCCTCTTCAATTCCTACTTCATTGACACCATAACTAACCTAACCACCAACTTCCCTACAGCTAGCACCACCACCACCAAGACAGCTGATGACCATATCACCCCAGAAAACAATCCTAACCTTGAGTCCAACCTAAAATTCTCCCCCATACCCATTGCCACAATAAAAAAAAAATTTACTTAAGCTAAAACCCTGTACTCTGGTCCCTGACAATCTACCCCCACACTTCCTGCAGCTAGCTGCAAACTCTATAGCATATCCCATCAGTATGCTCACTAACAGATTGATTAAAAAATCCATAGTCCCAGGCATCTGGAAAAAAAGCTTACATTCTCCCCTTACACAATGGCAGCACCAACACAGACACCACAAACTTTCGGCCCATAGCAATTCTCTCACTGCTCTCTAAAATACTGGAAAAATGCATCCATGCCCATTTCCTCAACTAACTGCTTGAAAACCAAATTCTATCACCCACTCAGCATGGTTTCAGACCAGGACCCAACATCACCACTGCCCTCCTCTCCTTCATTAATGAAGTTAATCGGGCACGGGATGCTGGCAAAATAATCACTTCTCTTTTCCTAGACCTCTCCAAAGCTTTTGATACCATTTCCCACACTATCCTCCCTCCACATTTCCCCACCTACCCCACAATGGTTCAATAGCTATCTCTCAAATAGGCAGTAATCCACCAAATGACAACAGTCTTACTCTCCCTTCCTCAATATTTCCACAGGTGTACCTTGGTCCTCTCTTATTTAGCATCTTTATTAACAACTTTCACTCCACCTTTCCACAATGCTCAGTAATCCAGTATGCTGATGACTCTACTATAATATGCACTGCTAATTCCAGCTCTGAACTCCAGCAAATCACTCAGAATGCCCTCACCTCTACTGAATCTTGGATGCTTAACAATAAATTTGCCCTAAATCTGAAAAAAAAAAACTAAATTAGTACTTTTTACCCCCTAAGAAAACCACTCCCCTAGATACAAAACTCTTCGTTATACAAGCCAAAGACAATTTCACTATAGATGTTGTCCCACACATTAAACTACTGGGCATTATTATAGATGAAAACCTTAACTTTGACCTACACATGAACAATAACATCAAAAAAACACACCAAAAGCTCAGTATGCTCTACAGGCACCAACACTTTCTTAGCCTGTCTACTAGACAAACCCTCAAACCACCTTTTTATTACCCTCTCTCCTTTATGGCACCCATCTCCTCACTAATATCCAAAATTCTGCAAAATCCAAACTTGAAATATGTTAGAGCAGAATAGCCAAATTTGCCACCAAGGCCAAATTCTCATCCCACCACTGTAACTCACTGAAACAATTAGGCTGGCTGGAACTCCCCCACCGTCTCTCATTCACCCAAATAACTACATTGCACAAAATAATCTACAGACCCACAGACTGTCCTGCTCAATCAACACTACTTGCCCAATACCAACCCAGCAGGCAACTAAGATATGAAAATCATCTACTTCTAAAAGTAGAAAAGCCACCTTACCTGCTGGTCAACTCCTCTATTCCTTCATCATCGCCAAACTATGGAGGTCCCTTCCACCTTCTGTAAGAAACACAGGCAGCACCACCACCTTCAAACAAATACTGAAAAATCAGCGCAACTCTTCCTGGCTATATACCTGCTCTATAACCTAACCTCCTCCTTTTCCTTATATGAGAACTAAACTGCTTTTTTGCTACTGCTGACTGATGATATTTTTATTTATTTATTTATTTTACATTTGTTGACCGGGTTAGAACTGGATATATGTCCATTTTCAGTAGAGGCCCGAGGGGAAAAGCTCCGAGACAAACAATTTTATACATACATAGAGTCCATAAAAACAGAGGTACAACACAAACAAATTACATAAGTATAGCAACAGCTTAGCAAAAACTTTAAAAAATCACTTTAAGGTTATACATAGAAGACAGATTGTTATATTACAGTTGTATTAAGAAAAAAATAAAAAAACATTTACTGTACATGACTTTCCTCAGGACCGCAAGGCAGTCAAAAAGCAGTCAGACAACTAAAAATTCTGATTCAATGTGGAGCATAGAGAAAATATCATAAAAAGTTTTTAGTTGAGAGGTAATTAGAAAAATAGGAGAGTTAGTATCAGTCAGGATTAGAGCAGGGGTAGAGCCATTGTTTTTTAATGAGGATTTTCAATTGTTTCTTGAAAAGGTTGGTGGAAGTCAGGGATGTTATTTCTCTTGGAAGTTTGTTCCAAGTATTGCCAACAGCATTTGAGAACAGACAGTCACCGGATTTGTAGCTGGATTTTATGGTGGCTTCTTGTAGCCTTTTTGTGGATCTTAGGGCTGGTAAATTTTTATAGGAGTTAAAGAGGTTACAGAGTATGGGGGTATTTGTAGGATGATGTACGATCTTGTGGATAAAAATGAGTTGCTGGTAAAGTATTTGGTTTTGAACTTCCAGCCATCCTAGATGTTTAAGATTATGGCAATGGTGGGTACGAAAGGGGGCACCCATGGCAAATCTGGCTATGTTGTTGTAGGAGATTGCTAGTTTATTTAGGTTGCTTTTGGATAAGTTAGTATAGATAGGGGAGGCGTATAGAAGGGTTGAAATGAGGTGGGTCTGAGTAATGGAAATCTTAGCTGAGGCTATGAGAAAGGGCTTGATTTTATAAAGGAATCCAAGTTTTTTATTAACTGATTTAATAGTTGCATTTATGTGTGTGTTAAAGTTGAGATTGTTGTCAATAGTTACACCCAGGAATTTGGTGGTGATGTCGGGAGCAATTTCTGTGCCATTATTTGATGTAATTATGAGATTTATAGGGGTGGATTTCTGTGTAGGAGTAAAAAGTAATAATTTAGTTTTTTTGGGGTTAAGGAGGAGACATCTTTGATGGAACCAATTTTCTACTTGGGTAAAGACTGTTTGTGTATTGGATTGTAGTTCTGCTTGGGAAGATGCGGCACATATCAGAGTTGAATCATCGGCATATTGTATGCACATAGCTTGGGGAAGAGAGGTTTTCAGATCATTAATGAAAATAGTAAAAAGGAGTGGTCCAAGAATTGATCCTTGTGGAACTCCAAGGGTGACTGGAAGCTGTGTATATATATCCCACATGTATACACAGCCCATTACATTTTCCATCACCAGGTGCTCATCTACGTGCAAGAAAGTTCATACTGTTTGCATGGTGTCTGTATCATTTGTTTATGCATAAATAGTTATTGATAGTCAGATGTCTCAGCATATCACTTGTGTATTCCTTCACAGATTCAGCACCAGAACCAAACACTTCCACCATGCTAGCACAACAGACTGAAGTAGAGAGTACAATGTCTGTCGACAATGATGCTGAAACTCACATTCATGACACTGGCACACAGTCACATAGTGTACTGGCAGGACCTTTGAGCTCACAACAGGTACATAATTCCATAAGCAGTGCTATGGTGCTCAAATAATCAACAAAATGAGGACATAACATCACAACAGGAAGAGAGGACACATAGTCCCACACCAGTCTCTTGTGAACAAGAGCACATTCAGGAAGCCACTGCTATTTCAGAGTTAGCACTACCTACAGTGATGACTGTATAAAGGAGTGCCAGGCAAAGGCATATCTTACAGCTGGCTCTGGAGACATGCAAGGCCTTGGCTGACCAGCAGCAGATGTGCTGTGACATTGTTCAGGGCCATGCCACTGCCACAAAGAGTAAAGTAGAGATGGTTAGAGTACTGCAGGGTATATGTAAAACACCTCATCAGTACATGGGAATAGTGGAAGCCAGGGACAATGATGTGATGGTCCTCATGCATAGTATGTTGGCACACAAAGCATCCCTATCCACCTCCATGCACAAACTAATAAAGTCTTACCAGACTTGCATAAAAAGCACAGTTGGATGTGGGTGGGTGAGTGAGCACACATGGGGCAGTGTAGGCTGCACCCCATGTGATTCTCAAGGTAGTGCTACAACTACAGGTCACATAATACAAAAGAAAGCAGGCAGCATTTGTCAGTCTTTCACAACAAGTAGTAGAACCTCACAGTTGTGGCCTCAGTCCTGAAGCACTGTGAAATCAGTGTGCAGGAATTCCATAACATCCAACAGTTCATGACATTGCAGTAACTCAACACTGAGCTTTCATAACAGGACTTTCTCATGATCACAAGGACCATCACCTAGCTGACTCAACCAGCACCTTACCCCCTCAGCTATACAAGTGAAGAAAAGAAAAGGGGCTTCTACAAAGCTGCAGGAATTTCCTGCAAACATTACCCAATCCACCCACCCCCCCCCCCCCAGCTCTTCAAGATCAGGTACCTCTTGCCTCACATTTTACCATAATAAGACAAAGATGCTCCTTCAATTAGCACACCAACCATGTGGCCAGATACACACCCTTGCCCAGCTCTTCAATAGTAGAGAAAAAAAAGTCCACAATCAGGTACCTGGGGATCCTGAAGTGCAGGAGCCCATCAAGTCATATCTGTGCGAAAAAGAAAGAAAACATTTTCTTTTCTTTTAAACTGTAGCAAACTGCTTGCTACAAATGTAGCAAACAGTTCCTACAGTTTATACGCTGCATGGAGTGCTACAGCACTCAGGTTTCACTTAAAAAAAATTGCTATTTTTTTTTTTTACTACACAGGGAGAACTACAGTGCTCAGGTTTGACTGCAGATGCAATACTGGCTTTTAAAAGCCGGTATGCATTAAAGAGAGAGATTGGGATTGGCTGTTTGCATGCCTCCCTAAGATTTTGCACCTGGGGCAGTTCCCCACTCACCCAGCCATAGCAACACAAGTGGTCATCACCTGCATTATCATTAGAGAGTAATGTCCATGACACCTTAGATATATAATTATATTGTAAGATGTAAGGATAAATGCAGTCACGGATATAAATGCAGAACAACTTACAGCATGTTATTAACTATAATAATACTATGCAAAAATGAAAAAAAAATAGACATTTGTGTGTGGGGGGTGGGCTGTATTTGATTTGGTACTGCAAAGTATTATTTCAAATAGTATTACATGGGATACAGCCAGGGGATGTACAGGGGCTGTGCATTTCCTGCTGTGATTAATCCTGCCAGTGAAAGTAGCACTGCTGCCACTTGATCCTCAGGACTGCACACGTGCTGATTATGTATCAGTTCTGATGACACATGGAATTTGTGTTGATGAAAGAATTAACTAATCTGATATGCAATCTCACCTGAGCAAGCACCATACAGCAATGGCCATTACATATGCAAATTTCTCTTGTTCATGCAACAATACATATTCCTTTATGGTCATCATTCCCTTTGGGAAAAACTCAGTTCCCACTAATTACCACATTGATGGTAGCCCACTGAACACTGAAGGCGTTATAAGAGATCTGGGGGCACAGGTTGACAGCAACCTCTCCTTCGACCACCACATTGCCACTGTGGTCAGAAAGTCCTTCTATGTGGCACATCTCATTACCAAGGGTTTTGCATCCAGGAAGAAAGAGGTCATCATTTCTCTCTACTCTTCCCTCATTAGACCAGTCATAGAGTATAATGTCCCATTTGGCATGTACCTCACTAAACACCTGCAACAGCTGGAAAGACCACAAAGGCACCTCATGAAGAGGATCCTAGGCCTTAAACACATGCCCTACATGGACAGACAAAAAAACTCCAGTTTTTCTCTGTCTCATATCGTCTATTAAGAGGCCATCTCTGCTTGACTTACAAAGCCATGTCTGACCCAGTGCTTACGCCTTATGAAATCCCAATCCCCCCGCACCACATGCTCCAGGGACCTCAACTTGATTACCACAATTAACAGAACATGCTGGAGGGACAGGTTCATAACCCAGAGACTGCCCATGCTCTGGAATAGACTTCCCATACATGTCAAGCAGAACACATCACTGGACCTTTTCAAGAGAAATCTTGAGTGGATGGGAAATAGAAAGTTCACCCCGGGGATCACTCCAGTGGCTTTACTTGATAGAGGCACCAGGAACTAACAGCAGCATGATGCCATGGCACTTCTATGGGCTAGACTTGTAAAGGCTCTAGGGCTGTTGGCCTAGTACACACCTATGAACCTATGTTACTACTTGCTATGGAACCTGAAAAACTGACAGATAATGAACAGTCTTGCTCCATCCCTACTACACAAAAACTATATTTCTCAATAATTTTATGACTGCACTTGTGTTGGGCTGGGACAGTGTGGTCATTATTTCTTTAAATTTCTTCATAAACATCAGGAAGTAAACAAAGGATCACTAAGCTTGTACAGGAGGACTACACTGTTTACTACCAACCACCAATAATCAATTCCCAGCCCAAACTTTCCTCTGAGCGATTGTGTGCTGCTTCGAGCTTCTACTGCGCAGCCCACTCCAACAAAGACTACAGCCTTCAAATAATTAACTACAATAAGACCTACCAACCACCAATAATCAATTCCCAGCCCAAACTTTCCTCTGAGCAATTGTGTGCTGCTTCGAATTTCTACTGCGCAGCACACTCCAACAAAGACTACAGCCTTGAAATAATTAACTACAATAAGACCTACCAACCACCAATAATCAGTTCCCATCCCAAACTTTCCTCTGAGCAATTGTGTGCTGCTTCGAGCTTCTACTGCGCATCCCACTTCAACAAAGACTACGACCTTCAAATAATTAACTACAATAAGACCTACCAACCACCAATAATCAATTCCCAGCCCAAACTTTCCTCTGAGCGATTGTGTGCTGCTTCAAGCTTCTACTGCACAGCCCATTCCAACAAAGACTACAGCTTTCAAATAATTAACTACAATAAGGTTAATAGCAGCACCTTATCTCTCTTTTGTAAGCACACCTAAGGGCAGGCAGCAGGGATAGTACTCCCCCTCTATTTCCCCCTACAAAAAGCGGACGATTACTTCAGAATTGTAGTATTAGAAGACCACTCTCTTAACAATCTCCTCATGGGACCCAGTCTAGATTCTATCATTACCCCTCACTGAGGGAAATAAGTAATTAAAGATCCTGCTTTACAGAGAGCACTAACTGACCGAGGTGGTCATTATCTAGGAATACTTGTTCAAGGCAGTTAAACTCTTGAAGGACAGGGTAGCATTCTGAAATTCCTAATACTCTAGCTAGTTGAATAGCAAACCTGTAGCATACCCAATATCCAGCTCTGCTCCCATGTCTAAATGATAGTTTTTTGAGGCTTAGCTTCCAGCTCAGTCCGGCCTCGCTCCATTCACCCTCGCTAATGCTCGGGCTCACTCCGCTCCCCTACCCTACCTCCAATTCCCACCCAGCCCCACCTCAACTACATTTCTACCTAGCTATCCACTCCCCCCACACACCCAACAACTAATCCGCATCCCTCCCACCCCCGCATATACTCACACATACCACACCTACAAATCCAACCAATTAGCAACTCTCCTTAATAATGAAGACATACCTCCTGCAAATGTCACCACTATCCTTCTTTGTATGTACCCATTACCTCACATTTTACATCTACCCAGGACAGGACGACTTCCCACAACCCCATAAATTCATTGCCAATTTCTCTCCCATCCTATCTCCTTATTCCCTATTAACTCCAGCTTATACAATACTACTGCTATAAGCTATAGCCATATTAAACTCTTTACCTCTTACCCCAAATCAACAGCAACCCAAAAATACTTTACCTTACTACAAAAACTAGCCAAATTAATACAAAATGTCCGTCAACAGCTCCTGAGTGCTGGAGATATCCACCCAAACCCAGGACCTAACAATACAAGTCCTCTGGCCAATTCACATCAGCTTCCCAAGACAATACAACTTAACTCCAGGCCATTAAACAGTCTACTCCTCCTAAACCTAAATATTAGAAACATAAACAACAAAACACATGAACTACACACTCTAATCTCTCAATACTCCCCAGATATAGTCAGTATAACAGAAACATGGCTAAAACGATCTACCCAAGATTATGAGATCCTACCACCTGGTTATAGTATCCTTAGGCAAGACAGACCAGGTAAAAAGGAATGAGGCATTGCCCTGCTGTACAAAAATAGTTTAGCCATAACTAAAAATGAGGTAACCACGCCCCCTTTCGAAAAAGCAGAAATTCTCTTAGCAAAGCTTAAAATAAGTAACAAAAAAGCCATCAATCTAGTAACAGGTTATATCCCACCAGGTAATAATATCCCTACCATGGAGACATTCCGTCAATGGTTATCACAATCCACGCCTCAAGAGACCATTGTCTTTAATATAGACTGGCTCACATGCTCCGCTCAAGTACCTACTAACCATATCAATCTTCATACCTTCTCTCAAGTAATCAAACAGCCCACCAAAATAGTCAAAAACAGTAAAAAAGAAAGCCTATTAGACTGGATCTTACTAAATAAAATACCCTGCTCCTACTTAGCTGGTACCCTTCCAGACTCATTGAGTGACCATCAAACTACTTTTTTACTTAAATACATCTCCCACCACCCCCAAAGTCCTATACTTCAAACAATTAGAAACAAAAAACACTTTAACCCCACTAACTTCAGACAAGAACTAAAGCTATATAATTGATCTGACCTTTATTACCTACCCTTAAATGAAGCTATTGAACACTTCAACTCCACCTTCTTAGATATATTAAACAGACACGCTCCTGCAAGAACTACTAGAGTAAAGTCAAAACCAGTTCCATGGTTATCTAGGGAAATTAGGCAAAAGATAGCTGAAAGAAATAGAACCTGGACTACCTGGAGGTCCAATTAAAGCCCTAGTACACAGCAAGCCTACCAACAGATTAGGAATCCAACCAAAAAACTAGTTATCCAAGACAAGAGAAACTTCTTCATTACCCATCAAAACCAACACATGAATAATCCTAAGAAATTCTGGGCAGGTTTAAACAAGTTGCTACACCCTGGTAAAACCATTACCCCATCCCCAACATCAGGTTTAACAAAAGACAACATAGCCAAATCATTCAATATATTCTTTACTGAAACCATACAAGCTCTAGCCCAACAACATCTCACTGTCACTACAACAGGTGTCCACACCTCCACTAACTACATGCCCACTTTTAAACTGCAACCCACCCCAACCTCCTACATAAGAAAACTACTATCCCAGCTGAAACCCACAACACTATGTGCAGATTTCCTCCTCAACGAATTTCTAAAACTAGCAGCAGAGAAATAGCTGCACCAGTTTCTATATTAATCAATAGATCAATCACTGAAGCTACAGTGCCCTTGATTTGGAAAACTGCCTATATCATACCTGTTCACAAAGGGGGCACTTCCTATGACATATCCAACTACCTACCAATCGCAATTCTATCTCCACTGGCTAAAATATTAGAAAAATGCATCCACCATCAACTAATGTCCCACCTTATAAATCAGGAACTCAACATGGTTTCCGTCCAGGTCATAGTACCACCACAGCTCTGTTAGCATTCACAGATACCATAAACCATAACAGGAAAAATGGTAAACTTACTTCTGCCCTTTTCTGAGACCTATCAAAAGCCTTTGATATGGTTAGCCATGACAAACTCATCTGCCACCTCAAAAACCTAGGCTTAGACAACCAATCAATCTCCTGGTTCGAAAACTATCTTAGGGACAGGCAACAAGCAGTATGGTGGAACAATAACTTGTCTTCACTTTTACCAGTCACTCTTGGGGTATCTCAGGGATCAATATTGGGTCCCTTGCTATTCTCAATTTTCACAAACAATCTCCACTCAGCAGCAAATAGCACTTGCCTTATCCAATACGCAGATGATTCCACTATAATATGCAGTGCCTCAACCCTGCAAGAACTACACAATAAAACTCAGGATAATTTCCACTCAGTTGAAAACTGGCTTACTGACAATGGCCTCATTCTTAACCCCAAAAAGACCAAGATCCTGCTATTTCACCCCTCACAAAATACCAGCCTTACCACCACTTTCAATATCCACTCTAAAAATGGTACACATCACACCCGAATCCCACAAAAAACTACTAGGCGTCACCATTGACAGCAAGTTAAAATTTGATATCCACATTAATCTAGTTATTAAAAACACTCACAGAAAACTAGGTAGTCTCTACAAACACAAATCCTTCCTGACCCATACTGCTAAGACCACAATTGCTTGTACTCACTTGCTCTCAGCATTACTTTATGCATCCCCAATCCCAACAAATCTATCCAAAACAGAAACCAGCAAACTGGCAACCTACTATAATCAAATAGCCAGATTTGCTAATAATGCATCTTTTACAACCCATCACTGTCACAACTTAAAACAATTGGACTGGCTTGAACTGCCAAATTTACTAATCTACAATCAACTTATCATCACTTATAAGCTGCTCTTCCACCCAAATAAAACACCATCTTTAAGCAACCTAATTCAGCAGTACTCCTGACCTAGGCAACTCTGCTCCGCAGGTAAGTTACTATTGACAGTTACTAGATCCCACAACCATGCCGATGACTCCCTCTACTCACCTTACATATCCAAAATTTGGAACTCCCTGCCTTCATCCATTACCCTGGAAGCTTCTCTATCCAAATTTAAAAACATCTATCAAAAGCCATCTCAACAACAAATGGTTATGTCCCTGTTCCACACTAGAGTAACTTCAGACCTACTCCACTACTGCAGTAACTCTTGCCTTAAATACATTGTCTCCTGATAGGACTGCACAGTCTTATCAATACCACATTCAAATGCATGATGTGACACTAGATATTTAACATACTTTAATATTGTTTGTATATGTATTGATCATTCTATATGTCTTTGTCAATGAAGTAATAATGTGTGCTCATCTATATGGTCTGGTTGTATATACTAGAAACATGTTAGAATATTTTGTTTGTATGTCTTGCATATATGTTTCTTTGGAGCTTTTCTCCCCGGGCACTGAAAATGGACATGTATCCAGTTGGACTATCCCGGTTAACAAATGTAAAATAAATAAATAAATGACCACAATACTTAAATGAGTCATTACTCTTCTCTTTATGCCTGTACCATAAACTGTACAGATTACAGTTGACAGGCACCGCAGTGGAGGTAAGACAAACAAAATACATACAGCAATGAATTCATTGTGCTGAGAACATTTTGTTAAATAATAATGAAACTGTCTGATGTACAGTGACCGTAGTCCATTCACCATGTAGCACAGCCCACTGCTGACACTGGATTCATTGTGTTTAATCTCTGTCATAATATAGTAAAAGTACTACTTACTACCTAAATGTCATGGCCAGTAGTGGTAGACTAGATACCACCTCTTTGTCTTCGTAACCATATGACATGCACTATCCTGCCACATGGGATCCTGTGTTACTGGTATTAGTGGGCCACTATCACTGTCATCACCGGTTGAAGGAACAAAGGTAGGAGCTGCACTGCTTTCATGGGGCAGGTGAATACCAGACAGATGCATAATCATATTGTGTAGAATGTAACATGTTGTAAATATCCTGCATGCAGTAGCAGGGTTATACTGAAGGGTACTCCCAGATTCATCCCAGCAATAGAAATGTGCTTTAAGCAGACCAGACACTTGCTCATTGACAATCTGTGTCTGGGATAGGGCAGCACTGAAGACTTCCTCAGCAGCTCCCCCTATGGTATGTTGGTCACATATAAAGTTCAGTGGGAAGACATTTGGTTGAATTCCTTCTTGTAGTGTGGACAAAAGTCATAGGACCAGATTCCAAAAAAAAACCTTGCTGTCAGTGTGACTTTCTCCAGTGTAATCCCACCTCGATTCCAAAAGGCATGTTCTTGGTGTATGTGACTTAACTCCAGTGTAAAGCAGACTTACACTGGGATCTGAAACCAAAAGAGGTGCTCTTGGTGTAAGTGACTTACACTGAATGTAATGCCTATGTTTCCTGTAATAGCTGTATAAAATAATTATTTTGTGTCTAAAATACCTTAATATATAAAAGAACATCTATAGCTCAAATTCTGCAAAAGTGAGCTTCTAAAAACTAATGATGAGTCCTTTGCACGGGCTACGGGTATGGTTAGTTCTGCAAAATCTCATGTTTCCAGCAAAAATCTCCCACTTTTGACATCTGACAAGGTGGCTTCTTTTCCATGGAGACCTTGTACAATTCTGCAGGCACCTCCATGCAAAGACGAGTAAGGAATTTTCTCTTTTCCACCATTTAGTGGAAGGTGGTTGTGCTAAACATTTCAGGCAAAGTTATTGCTGATACTGTCAGCATCTCACCTACTACTATCCCATTGCTACTGTCTTTGAATTATCTTTAGTTCCCTTCTGAAATGTGTACACTGTGTACATATGAAGAGTACAGAATGTACATTTTGTACATATGAATAGTACTTATTAATAGACTGTGATAAAACTTTCTACGTATTGAGAAATACAATTAAATGTTTATTTTTCAATGACAGTGTTAGTCCTGTTACACATGGCCTATTTTCAGGGGAAAATGTATGGTGGTATTTATACTACCCAGGGGGATCTGCCCAGGGCATCAGGAAAATTCCCTCCTCTTTTCAGTATGTCCCATGGCATATTTTTGCTCCACTTGAGTCATCACCAGCTTAGCAGATGAAAGCATAGTTTAATACCTCATCCAAAGGAAAGCACCTCAGGAGTGCAACACTCCATTATGCTTCACTGTAGTGTCAGTATTAGGAAATAAATTCAGGCATCTGGTGAAAGAACAGAGCCTTCAGTCGATGATCGATTAATGAAATAAATTACAGAAAGTCAATAAGACCCAACAGTCTGATAAAACAAATGAACACAGTAATCAAGACTGTCCATAGAAATTCATGGAATATAACAGAAGTAAATAGGATATATTACTGTGCAGGTAAATTAATAACAGATTAAGTCTTACCACAAAAATATAGGGAAGTAAGGGATAGGAAGGGAAGAAATCAAAACTCATCATGTAGTTACTGATGAGAGAAAACTATAAAGCAATTAAGACAAGAAGTATCACTGTTAGTGGAGTGTAGAAGGGGAACATATCACCAAAACTACTTAAAAAGATAGACGTGATAAAAGCAATGCTCTGTATTAGAACAGACCAGGATTTAATGTGCACTATTGCAAATAATAAACTAAAGATATCAGTACAGGCAGAAAAACTTAGAAGATATGCAGATAATTATAAAGGAAAAGTGCAAAATAAGTATTGATGATCCAAAAAAGTGTTATAGAATACTGGAAAACAAAGAAAAAGGAGTAGAAACACCACAAAAAAAAGGAATAGACACATTTTGGAGAAATTTTTCTGAACAGCCTGTGGGACATAACAAAGAAGATAAATGGATAGAAGAGTTAAAAGAAGCAGTAAGAAGTTCAAATATATGGAATGTAGCAGCAGCCAGAGTAATTGAAACAAAATTAAGAAAATAAACCCAAGGCCCAGATGCAGCACCTAACTTCTGGCTAAAATTATTAACATTGTTACATGAAGATTTAGCCCTGAGTAAGAACTGCTTATATGCGCACCCCAAACCAACCTCAACCTGGTTAACAGCAGGTAAAATGCTACTATTCCTTAACAGTGAGCCTGGAAGCTAACCTAACAACTATAGACCCGTAACTTGCCTTCTGATTATGTATATACTATATATTGGAATTGATGACAGAGTTTAGAAGAAAACTCAGTCATGGCAATAGAACAAAAGGGTAACAAAAGAAAGTCATATGTAATAAAGGATCATTTGTTGTTAAAGTCATAATGGAAAATTGTAAAAAGGGGAAGAATCGAAGTATGGCATGGCTAGATTACAAAAAAGTATTTGACAGCATTACACATTCATGGATAAAGGAGTGCTTACAGATGTATAGCTGTGTAGATGTGTAGCTGACGCACACATTTTGAGATAAGAGTTTACACAACCACACAGACACTTCTGGGGAAAGCTGGCACAGGTTTTCCAGCTGTGCCCCTTTTACCCAGACTATACGGTAGTACCACTTGCAACCACCCAGCTAATATTTATCAGCTACCCAAAGGCCTTTAAAAGGGTGTCCAATTATTACTGTGCAATATTATTATCCAACTGGTAGATGTGACTAAACAGTCAAAGCTTATTTGGAGTGACCTGGACAGTAAACTCTATAAATATGGAATGTACTCTACAGTTTAAACTATCTCTACACAAAACCAGCCACAGTTAAAAGGTTTTAAAATATTTAATAATAAATAATTAAAACCACAAGACAATATTTTCTACTATACAGTGCTAGTCAAAAGTTCAGAGATCGCACAGAAATACTTAAAATAAATCAGTAGTACAGTTCTGACATCACAGAAAAACACTTAGTCTAATCTTTTTAATTTCTAGTTATTCCCAAAAGAAAACACACTTCTAAAATAACTTACTTATAGAGCAAGGCAGAGTGCTGTGAGTTGGATAGTCAAGTAAAAAATGTTCAATGCCTTCTGGTTCTCTCTGTTTAAATTGAAATTGCAGTTCTGATAAAACATTACATCATTTCACACTTTCCTGGTGTTCCCAGGCTGACAGAAACTGCATTTACATTCTTTTACACTTAGAGGAATAAAGGATATTCCACATGTAAATTCTGGTCATTAACTTTAGCCTTAAAACAATAGGCAGGAAGCCTTCATCTAGCCCAGCTGAAGCCAAATTGTAAAACATCAAAGACAGTGATGAAATAATTTTAATTTCAAAGGACCAACAAGAAATGATTGACTTAGCTTTCTTTACAGCAGATGGCAATGTTGCCACATTGTTTTAAGTTCAACATTCATATTTACAAATGATAGAATTATCTGCACAATTATATCCGGCTAGGCTGGCAGTCTTCACCCTTCTCTACCAGTCTTCACATATATTACTACACATCTATACACTTCTATACAGTTAAAACATTACAGATGATAATACTCACTCTCCTCATACATGATGTAGAAATAGCAGCCAGAAAGTTAGTAATGCAGCCATATAGTGAGAGAGAGTTAAGAAGAAAGAAGCAATAAAGCCTGAGCAGCAGCTTAAGGATATGGTATAGAAGCAGAGAAGGAGTTAGAAGAGCTTTAGGATCTTGCAGTCTGTGAGGGATTGAAATGTGAGAGAAGAGGAAAACCTGAGCATTAGGCAAGCTTTATGCAGGAGCACAGCCATGTATTTTTGAGATTATTTTTTAAAGAGGCTTTGAAATGGGTTAGGCCAGGATTAAACCTGGTAGCTAGAGGTAGTGAATTCTAATGTATAGAGACAGTATGAATACAGAGAGTGACCAGGTTTTCTTGTGGGTTTTGAGATGGCCAAGAGATTTTTGTGTTCTGATCGTAGGGATTGATTTGATGTGTAAGGTGCAACTAGATTGGCTAGTGCAGGGCAGGCAGTAGGCTTGAAAATAAGGTTGTGCACGGTGGGTAGCTGGATAAAAGCAAGTTGATTGGGTAGTTCAAGCCAGTGTAAATCTAGGAGTGGTTTACAGTGGTGTGTGTGATATTTAGAGTTTGTGGCAAACTTTGCAACTTTGTTGTAGCACTGTTCCAACTTGCTTAGGGTAGAATTTTGTAAGTTAGTTAAGATAGGAGCACCATACAGAAAAGAGGGAAGTAAAAATGTTTTTCCAAGGGTAGTTTTGGTTGCTGCAGTAAAAAAAATGTTTGTTTGTATATATGAGTCCCAGTTTTTGATGAATTGTCTTTATATTTTGCTGTATATGGGGGTCAAATGAAAGTTTATTGTCAATGATAACACCTAGAAGTTTGGTTTCCTGCACTATTTCTATAGTAGTGTTGTCAGATGCAAGGATGTTGAAATGATCAGTGACAAGGGAGGTGTTTTTGGGATGAAAGAGTACTAGTTTATATTCTTTGGATTAAGAAAGAGTTGGGCATTTCTTAGCTAGGATTCAACTGCTGTAAAGGACTGTTGAGTTTCTGAGAGTAGTTCTGGTAGTGATTGAGCAGTGGCGATTATGGTGGAATCATCAGCATGTTGAATTAGGGTCCCAGGGTGAGAGGCAGTGTGAAGGTTGTTTGTGAAAATGTTGAAGAGTAGGGGTCCTAGGATGGAGTCTTGGGGGATTCCAGTAGGGTTATGGAGAAATGGTGAGAATTTGTTGGACCATTTCACTGCTTGTTTATGATCCTGGAGGTATCTCTGAAACCATTTTACTGTTTTATGTGAGCAGCCTAAGTTAGACAGTGTGTTCAAAAGTAATGGGTGAGACACTGTGTCAAAGGCCTTGGAGAGATCAAGAATACTGAGGCTGCATAGCATCCTGCATCTCTGGCCTTGTTCATGGTGTCTGTCAAAGATAATAGGGCTGTAGCTGTGCTGTGGCTAGGTCAGAAGCCATGTTGGGTTTTGGTTAAAAGATTGTTTTGCAGTAGGTATTGCATTACCTGCTGATGGATACCTCTCTGGAGAATTTTGGATATGGGTGACAAGATGGAAATAGGACAGAAATTGGATGGATCCAAAGATTTGCCTCCTTTGTGGATGGGGGTAATGTGAGATTGTTTCCACATGGTAGGTACTTCTGATTCAGATAAAGATCTATTTATAAAGATACTGATTGGGTAGGCAACCGAGTTAGCAGCCAGTTTGAGGTAGTATGGGGGGAGATTGCCAGCTGAAATATAGCAGGGTTTTAGTTTTTCTAGCAGTTTCTTAATGGTGTCAGTGGGTATGGGCTGAAATGAGAATGGAGTTTGTATGACATTTTGTTGAGTATGGGGGTTAGTAATGACAGGATTAGAAGTAGTTGATGGCCTGGGGTCAGTGTATGAATAGGTTGAAGGGTGGGAGGTCCAGCATTAGGGCTGTTAGTTAGTAGGTTAGAAACTGATTTTATGAAGTGCTTGTTAAAGCTTTCAGCTATTTGTGATGGAGGGTATTAGATTATAGGGTGTGCTATCCATTTCTTCCAGGGTTAAGTAGAGAAGATATGGAGTGCCAACATTTACTGGGGTTGATTTTATGCTGTAGTTGAAGCTGGGAATATGACTTTTTATATCTCTGTTGATTACTGTTGTCACTTTATTACGTAGTGTTTTGAAATTAACATGATTTTGTTCATTTTTGTTTTGTTTCCAGGTTGACCAGGCTAGGTCCCTTTGCTTCATCAGGTGTTTACATTCCTTAGAGAGCCATGATGCTGAGTTCTTTTTGATTCTTTTCATACGAATGGGAGCTGGTGTATTAAGTATGTGAAGGTAGGTGTTATTAAAGTATAGTACAGCATCATTAAGGGGTAGTTGTTTAAGGGGTGTCCAGTCTATTTCCTGTAGGAGATTGTTGAATTCATGCTGACAAAAATTGAGTTCCTAATTGATTTTATAGTGTGTACTCTTAGTTGTTGGGAGTTAGTTCTAAGGGAGTAAGCTGGTAGATGATCACTCAGGGAGCTAGGCAGTGTACCAGAAGAGGGGTAGTTGGCAGCATGGGATATTAGGATCCAGTCTAGGGTGGATTGGCAGGCAAGGTCTTTGCTGTATCTTGTTGGAGCATTGATAAGCTGAGAAAAAACATACGGATTTGTACTATTTGTGGGGGAGTCGGAAGCTATGGTTTGCCAATCTATATTTACATCTCCTAAGATTATTCTTTCAAGGTTTATTGTTTGGGATGTCCAGGATAAAATATTTTTCAACACTGGTATATTGTTACCTTGTGGGATATATATTACTATTATGCAAATTTTTTTTGATATATTAAGGTTGAAAAAGGAGATTAGTACCTCAGCACTGGAAAAGATAGGTATATTACTGGTATAGGGTATGATGTTGAGTGCAGAGGGATATAGAAGTGCTATCCCCCCCTTTTTGTTTAGATCTATCTCTTCTGGTTATTGCAAAGTTTGGTGGTATTATTTCTGAGTCTTTTATATTGGGGTGTAGCCATGTTTCAGTAAGGTCTAGTATGTCAGGTTTATTTTGATCAATCCAGGCATGAGGTGGGGCTGTTTTATTACTTATACTTCTAAGGTTAAGTGTAAGTATGTTTAAGTCTTTGGGGTTACTCTTGTGGTTAGGATTAGAGAGTGGGCCAGGGTTAGAATGTACGTCTTCACATTTGAGTAGATAGGTAATGAGCAATGTGTACCGTGGGAAGTGTTTTTTATTCCTAGCTGAAGGTACTGGTGTCAAGTGTAGTTTCATAGGCGGTGAGGAGGCCGGTTTGTGGCTTGGATAAAATGGGAGGGTATAGGGTAAAAGCTGGGAGGAGATACATGAGAAGCTGTGTTGTTTATTGGGTAGTGGGTTAGAGGAGGTTGTTGATGTGTGTTGGTGTGGGGGTATGCGAAGATATAGCTGTAGTGAGGTTGGGAATTAAGAGTAAAGAGAGGCTGGGCAAGTTAGGAGGAGCAAGTCACCTGTGATAGTGGGTTTAAACATAGTAAAAGTGGTATCTGTGTGTTTGAATGTAGTATCAGGTGTAAATAAAGACTGTTATCATCTGATATGTGTGCAGCTGAAGGCAAGGTTGGAAATGTTTTCTCTTCAGAGTGGGCTTTGATAATGTGGTTAGGTGTTTTACCTTGCAGTTTGTGATAAGGACGGGTGGGGTTGATGTGATTTGTCAGTAGTAGAATTATGGTGCAATGCCAGTTTGTGTGTATTGTAGAAGAGAAGGTGGTAAGCCTGGAGTTAATTTAAAATAGTTTGAGGTGGTGATTGTATTGTGAAGGTAAAGTAGAGTAAGATGCAAAAAAGTATAGTAGTGGGCATGTGAGTTCAAGGGGATGAGCCTAAGGGAGAGCAAATAAGTTTGGCTAAATAAAAGAAAGTAAGTTGTGCATGAAATGTGGGTGTGGGCAACGTTGGGTTGTATGTAACTGGATCTAGGAATGAGGGGGAGTGGTTTGCTTAGGATAAGAGTAGAGGTGCTTGGGAGGGTGGGATATGGGTGAAGGGCAGGGGAGCGAAGTGAGCAGAGCGAACGGAGTGGGAAGTACCCCCCAGATGGTTTACCACCATAAACAATCAGTGAGGATGTTCAGAGATACAAAAGGCAAGTTGTCTGAACTCTAAATACTTGTCTCAAGTCACAGCATCTTATTTTATATTTATGGGCTTTTCAATGTCTTACCAGGGATATGTTACACTGATAAGAGTGGTCGTTTGGGCAGTTTTCCATCTCGTTCAACTTGCTGGCTTAAAAGCCTGTGTTTGCACTTGTTTCCTGCCTTTCCTGTAACTAGTCTAGTCCAGGTACAGATTTGCTGTATCTAGGACTCTTTGTAAGCTTCTGAGCCCCCCCAAGCCTTTCTGTGTTGGAGGAAAGCCTTCTAGCTTATCAGTGGGAGTGGTAAGCATTACGTAGCCTATCTACCACAAGAGGAGTGGTTCCTCACCCAGAAATTCTAGCTATTGGCCGTTTGGGCAGTTTTTTTCCATCTCTTTCAACTTTCCAGTTTAAAAGCTGCACTTGCGATTGTTTCCCACCTTTCCTGTAACTAGCCTAGTCCAGATACAGAGTTGCTGTACCCAGGACTGTTGGTAAGCTTCTGAGTCCCGCAAGTCTTTCTGTGTTGGAGGAAAGCTTTCTAGCTTAGTGATAGTGGTAAGCACTAGGTAGCCTGTCTACCACAAGAGGAGTGGTTCTTGGCCCAGAAATTGTAGTTTATTGACCATTTGGGCAGTTTGTCCATCTCTTTCAACTTTCTGATTTGTAATTTAAAAACTTGTTTTTTCACATATTGTACTTATTTGACTGCCTGCACTTTTAAAAAGTCGTTTTTTGTTTAAATAATTTGTTTAACTGTTGCAGGCTACACATTAAAGTGCAATAGCCTTTTCTGGTCGTTTGTAGTCATTTAAAGCTGTTTTAAGTGTATTTTTTTTACTGTTTTTGCCTTATCTTAAAAAAAAAAAAAAAATTATTCCTGGTTTCTCGCCTTTCTAAGCTAGTATAGTCCAGTTTTCAGGCCAGTACTGAATTCAGGGCTTTGTTACAAGTTTCTGAGTTGCCTATACCTTACTTGGATAGAAGGAAGTTTCTCTGTTCAACTGTGAGAGAGGGGAGCTTTGAGAAGCCTATATGTCCCTGGAGGAGTGGTTCCAGCCCAGAAGTTAGTAGTTTATTGACCATTTCGGGCTAATTTCTATCTCTTTCATTTCCCTGCTATAAAAAAAACGCGTTTGCATGGTTTTGTGTGCTGGGCAGTGCCAATTAGCTAGGGTTTAATTATTCCCGGCTCCACTAAGTCTCCTCTTCAGTTTTTCAGTTTTTCCCTTGAAACTAGTCTAACTCTCAACCTAAGTACTCAAAAAGCATCCTACAGTCCAGCACTTGCTCAGACCTAATAGCAAGCACTAATCTACCCTGACACTTGATTGCCCAGCAGGGCAAGGCTCTTTATTCACCCCTCACCAACCATGCAACTAAACAGCTCACCCTACTATTCAGGCATGACCAAAGGGCAAATTCAGGTGTACTCTCCAGTCCAGCTGGTGAATCTGGGTATCCTGAGGCAATGTTACAACTGCCTCATGTACACAGACAGCTCTCTCCTCCTACCACAAAACACTAACATATGCGAGAGATGCAATTATACAGCCACACTGGAGGCTAAGCTCTCTCCACCCAAGACTGGAACAGACAGTCAAGAGGAGATGGTTAACACTTGCACCACACCTCCAGCCACACATAGATCTACTAAACCAGCACTGGCAAAAAATACACATAAATACACAAAATCATACTCGAAGGCTCTAAATAAAAACCTGTAAAAGCATCAGAGACCTCCAAAGCAGACACCCAAACAACCTGCACCTCCCGTCACAAACCAGACAACACATAAAACACAAAATCAGTGTGCCGCACAATCACAGCCCTTAAGGTGAAATAACATACCTAACACACTAGTAATAGGTGACTCTATAGTCAGGCACACTGATGTCCCACTCACTAGGCTGGACAAGGAGAAGGTTACTGTTAGCTGTCTGTCGGGAGCCAGAATCCGCCACATAACACAAGTACTCAGGTCACTCCAGAACAAGTACAAATATGACTCTTTCATTGTTCATGTTGGTGTGAATGACCTAAGACGTACCTCCCTGGACTACATGAAAAGAGACATGGAAGAGGTCTCTGATCATGTAGCCCAGGCGGGTATGACCCTGAGTAGCATCCTGCCCTCACCAAGAATGATACCTCAGTATAAAGAAAAAAAATTATCAGTTTCAACAATTGGCTAAGCTTCTGGTGTCATTCAAAGGGAATCCAGTGTCTGTCAGCCTGGGATGACATGCTCGACAAGCCACGTTGCTTCGCAAGAGACAGCTTGCACCTGTCACCCCTAGGCTTTCAAATACTGGCCGAGGCTTTTGCTGCCTCCATAGTGCCTTTTTTAGGCAAGGCTCAAAAGTCAAACCCATCTCCGTAAACAAAAAACTGAGGGTTATGCTACTCAGTGCCAGGAGTTTAAATCTCAAAATGCACACGCTCGAAGCACTCCTCAGTATGGAGAACGTCGACATCTGTGCAGTAACTGAAACCTGGTTCAAGGCTGCAGACAGCACTCCAGCACTACTGGGCTACAACTCATACCACACGTTTCGGCCACAGAACACAGACCGAAACACAAAAGGAGGGGGTGTATCCATATTCATCAAGGATACCTACACCTCCAGGTTAGTGGTGCAGCCTGATACCTCTGAGATCATCCATGTGCAACTAACATTGGGAAAATCTGCAATGCAAATTGTAGCCTGCTACAGATCACTCTCCATGACCCAGGGCCACCACTCCATCTTTCTGGAGACACTGGAAAACATGAAGGTCCTACCAAACACCCTGATATGGGGCGATTTCAATTACCCTACCATTAAATGGGAAAACTACTTGAGTACAAACTCCCAGGCCCAGCGCTTCCTGGAATTCATCAGCTCAAACGCCCTGGTAAACTCCCCTACCAGAGGTGAAAACATATTGGACCTGGTCATCACCAACATGGGCAACAGGTGTTACATACCGGAGGTCAACCTGTCACTGGTTAGATCAAACCATAAACTAATCACTCTGGATGTCCACACCCCACCACCACCCCCAACTAAGGAAACCACAGTTTCAGTTTCAATTCTATTTCTGATGTCCCCCAATCTCAAAGACTCATAGACCCTGTCTATTACACGAAACCTAAACTGATGTTTCATTCCTTTCTCCATTACATGTTTAGCTACTGTATTGGAGGTATAATTTATACTGATAGAATAAAGGTGTTTCCCGATATGCTCTTTAAATTTAAGATTGCTTTTGCCCACATAGAATGAAACACATTCTACACATCCTTAGTATTGCAATCGGCACTAACTTTAAAGTAGAACTTATAGCCTGCATCTGGATTAACAAAGCTGTTCCCACTATCTATATATATACAATAGCGGCAATTGCCACAAGGAACAGTACCTATGGTTTCATTCACTTTGGTAGGTATCCTAACCTTATCAGGGTAACACAACAGTCTTTTGAGATTCTTTTTGTTCTTAAAGGGAAATGTAGGATGTTCTCCTATTGTATTCTTGATCTTTTCATCAGTAAGTAAATTTTTCTAATGTTTTTCAATTACCTTACTGATAATCTTGGCATTACTGCTATACTGAAGAGGAGAAGTAATACGTCATCCATTCTCAGTGGGAATCTTCCCACTGTTCATTTGTGGGTCATTTGAGAAATAGGGCTTAGACCATGATCTATTTCTCCCTTCTTGTACCCTCTTGCCTTAAACTGATGTCTTAGTGTGACCACCTCCTTATTATACCCCTCATCCTTTGCATTGAGCCTAGAAGCTCACATTCCCTGACCCTTTACAATATTAGGGAAAACATATGGTGGATGCATACTTGTCCTATGTAATAAGGAATTCCTGTAGCATCCCTTCCTATAAAGTTGAGTGTCAAATGACGTGTCAGCTAGTCTGGCAACCTGAATATCTAAGAATTTAATACTGGTGGGGGAATAGTTGACAGAGAACCTCAAAAAAGAAGTTGTACTATGTAGATAGTCTATAAATCTATAAAGGTCCCTACTTGTGCCAGTCCATAGCATATAGACATCATCTACAAACCTATTGTAGAAACTAATGAAATTGGATAATCCATGCTTGTTCAACACATATGTGTTCTCTCACTGTGCCATGATCATATTGGCTTAGCTATTGGCACAGGATGTGCCCATAGCTACGCCAGAGGTCTGTAAGAAATACTCACTATCAAATAGAAAGACATTGTTCTCAAGAATTATTTTAAGAACTAAACAAATCAAATTAATATGCTTATTATCATAGTCACTATGTTGAGTCAAATAGCTGCTCACAAACCCAATACCTTCCCTGTTAGGAATGACCATAAATAATGAATTGACGTCTATTGTAACCATTAAGCAAGTGCTGTTATGAAAGAACCTGATATCAGAAAGAAAACCATGCTGGACAATATGAGACTGGATGGGACACATGACCATATCCCTGTATCTTCGAAATAGGGTTTTTCTTCCCTGCCTCTACCCATCCAACATGGGGTAGACCAGTCTCCATACAGGTCGAGGAGCCAAGGGAGAAAGAAACAGAAGCAACCCATGGATATGGGGGAGGGGGCAACAGGACTTTGAAAAAGATGTGGCAAACTGTGATGAGCCCCTAGTGTATAATTTGTCACACAGGACTTTATCTGCACTTGAAAATTCTGTGTTAGGAAAAGGACTGCCCTTTATTCCAGCCTGTAGGGCAGACATGGCTAGTACTATGATTGATTTGAGACTATTCAGCAGGAATTTGATGTTGAAATTACAGTTTTCAAATGATAATGCTGTTAGTGGTTTTTCTTTGAAAAAACCTAGTACCTTCGTACCACACAATCATCCGATAGTAGCGGCCTTTATGAGGCTATGTGAAGATGATTTGTCTACTGTTTTGGGTGATAGTAACGGTCACTATCCCTTCAATAATTTAACAATTGAAGAGAGAAATGTGTTGAGTCAGCTACAAAATGATGATACTATAGCTATCCGCCCATCTGATAAGGGTGGAGCTATAGTTATCATGGATAAGGATCATTACTTTGTTTCTATCAAAGCAATGTTGAATGATAACAACATGTATGTGAAAATTACCTTGAATGGCATTCATTGTATGATTCCGAGGGTACATGATGTGGTACATGATTGTTTGTTGAGTGAATATATTCCTGCTAATTTAGCTGATTATTTGACTGTTGATACTCCATATCTTCCTACCTTTCATGGCCTACCTAAAATACACAAGAACTCCATTCTACCCCCTTTCAGGCCCATTGTGGCTGGAGGTGGGTGGTTGACAGAACCTTTCTCAATATTTGTTAAGAAGTAATTAAGACCTGTTTTGAATGTGTCTAAGGTAGTGCTGCAAGATTCCAAACAGATTTTGCAGAGTTTGTATGACCATGTCAGTAGTGCTGTTTTACCACATGCTTGCTTAATGGCTACGATGGACGTCAATTCATTATTTATGGTCATTCCTAGTTTGTTTAGGGGTGTGTCTGAGTAATGCAATCTGACTAGATGTTAAGATCTATTTAAAATGTAAGTTCTGTGAATTTCTTGTTCTGAAAAGCGATTATCTATTTATCGTGAAAATGCTTATCTGTATTAAAATGGAGCTTTTATATTCTACAGCCCCCTGTGTGTTTGGAGTGCATTTTTTGTTGGCAAGTTTTAAATCAACTTGCTGTTCCTGTTCTAACTTACAGTTTTGGGATGATTGGCCCCAAAACGTTTTGGATCTTCAGGACAGGAAAACAAGAAAAATGCTTCATGTTTATTAAATGATGTATAATATTCAGTGTATATCAAGATCCTATATATCTCTTGCTCTGAAGGAGGTGTGGGCCTCTTTGAAATTGATTACATGTATAGATCTTCAGTTGTAGGACTGCATACATATCTGCTGACCTCATCAGATCCAAACATAGTAAAAGTTTTAAACATGAAAAGCACACATCTAAGATGACTTCCATGCTTAGTTTAGCAGAAGCATATTGGTATCAAGCAGGAAAGGAAACCAAACCAGATGTAGATAAAAATCAGGCACCAACTATATGTACCAAAAAGAAGGAATATAAGGAGAAGGATCAGATGAGAAGCAAGAAATGTGGAAAAAGTATAAATATAGTTGCAGGTACAGAAAACTCCTGGAAGAACCTCATATTAATCAGGATCTGATGCAGGAATGGTTAACGAGAGGTGAATTTAAACCAAAAGATGAAAGGTTACAGTTAGTGGCCCAGGATAGTGGACTACGTACACGTTGGTTTACAAAGTCCATTGAACATGTGAGAGAAACTGACAAATGAAGGTTCTGCAAGACAGAACTGGAGACAGTCCCACATCTTGTTGCTGGGAGTAATACAATACTGGCAGAGGGACTGTATACTGAAAGACATAATAATGTGCTAAGACTGTTGCTGTGGAGTTGTGCAAATATTACAATACAAAGCTAAGAAGCATTGGAAACATGAACCACAAAGCATTATAGAGAATGATGAAGTTTATATCACATGACCCATTACCAGCAGTTCAAAAAACAGATGAGAGAAAACCAGATATAGTAGTCTATGAAAAGAAGACAAAAGTACCATTGATCATTGAAATTGCTACACCCAGTGATTTTTGTGTCTTATATTCAGAGAGACACAAAGTCATAAGATAACAGGATATGCAAGCAGACATGAGGGAGATGTGGAAGAAGGATACCCAGACAATTCCAATATAAGTAAGAGAAACGGGTCGTATAAAAAATAATTTACAGTCTTACTTAGATATGCTACCGATGCATGTAATTGCATATGAATTGCAGGAGGAGTCAGTTTTGTGCACACTGCAGGCGCTGTGAAGAACACTTTTGTGTAACATCAAAGACTGAAACAATACCAGTTTCACAAACTTAAATCATGCTTTGACTTAGGAATGGGGTCTATTCCCGTCATGAAATTAGAAACCCAAAAGAGGTGGAGAAATTCCATAAGTTAGTACTAGGCTAACTGCCCTTGTGAGCCATTTTAAGCCTAGCCAATTATCCCTTATGAAACTCAAACCCTGCACCTTGTGTTTGTAAGGCAAACACCTTAACCATTAGGCCACCCTTCTACAGCTGCAGCTTTACCCATTTGCAGCCTCTGACACACCAGTATAAATGTGATAAAATGACAGATGTTCATACCTCTCAACCTCTTAGTGCAAGAAATCTACACAAACCCTAAAATAACAGTGGGACAAAGGCCCAAAAATAGGGACATGTTTTAAATAATGTTCTTACAAATTTGGAAAGTTGCTAAAGTTACATGATTTGAGTTAGCATATATTTTCTGAAAGCTATGTAGTCTGAAATTTAAACTTATTCCATTATTTAGTGGCTGTAATAATCAGTGATTTGTCAGAAAACCACAAGTTTTATGAGGAACAGACCAAAATTATGAGGCAAAGATCTGGACATTTTGTAAAAATGTGTACAATTGAGACGTATGCAGATGTTAGAATTAAGTATCTCAGAATGGGATATAGTGGTCAGGGAACTGAGCTAGTCATGAAGAAACATATGTTATATACTTCTCCACAGTGTACAGAAAGCCTACTAGACAAAATACATTTTTTTTAGGCCAGGGACATTTTCTAAAGACAATTTAAAAAAAGCCTTAAAATGTATTGAGTGAGTCTGAGGATACATCTCAAATGAATACATGTTGGAATGGCTTCCCTTTTACATTTATTTGAGAATAATCATGTTCCTCAAATGCAGAAACCAGAACTTGTGTCTGAAGATCAAGAATACAGTATTACTGGGTTTCTCCTTTCTCTAGCATGCAGTGATCCTAGTGGCAGCACATATAATATAGATATATATATATATATATATATATATATATATATATATATATATATATATATATGTGTGTGTGTGTGTGTGTGTGTGTGTATATGTATATATAAGTAATGGCGGTATAGCGATGCAGTAACCCCCCCCCCCTTACAAACATTTTGTTTTGTTGCTTTTTTGAATTTCGGTATGAATTTTATTTAACTGTTTTGGTGTTTTGTGTTCATACTTATGAAGATCAAACACTAAACGTTTGGGGCTTCATTAAAAAAACACAAAAGTTATATTTGTACTGTATTCAAACACTGAGCATTAATAAAAAATGTGGGAAAATAGTGATTTATGTATGCTACTCTAACACTTCATTTTATGCATACTACTCTAACACTTAATTTTCTTATATTAAAACAATTATGATTTGGTGTGTACTGATTATAAGATGTGTGTTTTTCATATGATGAACTATTATGTTAAATAAATGAAGTGTGAGATGTAACTAGAACCATGCATGCAGAAATCTGAATATGTAAATCGCAGGAGAAGGAGGTTAAGGGGGACAAAGTGGAAACACTGATCTACCATTATTACTGTGGCACAGTACCTGATATCATCTAGGTAGAAATTCACAATCACTCTTTCGTGCATGAAGCAAAATTCCTTTTAGGAAAATATCATTCAAGGCCAGACACAGAATCAGGTAAACTCAGCAGATTTATTCCCAGGCCTTAAACAGGAAACCACAACCTATGATCACTTCCATCCTAAAAATGGGCTTCATCAGACAAAAAGTTTTATATGCTGAAAATAAGGAGTTCTAATAAGGTTGATTTATACACACATCACATACATCAGGGGTGTGGTAATAACAGCAACATCTGTTTTATAACCCTAAGCTATTAACTTTTTTTTAGGATAGGAAATATAGAAATGTATTATACATTCCAAACAGAAGACTCTCATTGTCCTCCGTATAGGTAATTTTTTCATATAGGTAATTATAAGGCTATTGACCATAGGAGGCTTGCATGCTTCCCAAAGTAAGAATCTAGCCCTATACATTATGTCTGTAAAAATAATCATCTTAACCATTCTGCCAACACTCAACTCTGTAACTAAGTATTGCCAAAGGGTCTTCTAGAAAAACAGAAATACGTTAAAAGTGCTAAAGGGCAGAAGCTTAACACTAACTACCTAACTAATAAAAAAAAAAAAAAAAAATATATATATATATATATATATATATATATATATATATACACATTTAGATAGATATGTATATGTATATACTTGTCGCACTTTGTGTCTATATATATATATATATATATATATATATATATATATATATATATATATGTGTGTGTGTAGATGCCTTGATTACAGTCACAATTGCTGACTTACCTTCAAACCGACATCCTCTTCATCAAATCAATCACATCAACTGCAAAGACCACCAAAAAAGTCCAAATCCAGAAACACTACACACTGCACATATAAACGCAACCCTTTCCGTCATCAATCACTACATCTACATGCAAGCTCACATAAATCTCCACACATCACAAATCATTCACAAGAAAGACAAATCCAAAACATATAACTTCCACCATACATTTACATTATCCATCTAAAACAATGATTATACGCTGCTACTGGGTGATTTTGAGTTAGTCTGTCAGGGAAGAATGTCCTTTCATATTACATTAACATAGATGTTAGGAGTAGACAGTCTCTGAACTAGATCTCAAAAACTCACATAACAACTGTTTCATTTGGGGGGATGTGAGGGGTCTGCCTCTCACCCTTTTACTTGTATATACTAACTCCACAGTCGCACAACTGTGGTCAAAGGCAAAATCTGAAAATGGTGCTGTAGTCAAATAATTAAGAGTCAGTCATAGCATATTTCGATATATTATGACATGGACAAGTAATACTTCCACCAGCATCCAAAATGCTGAATCTTTCATAGTAATGACTGCTACCATATACGTATGAATAACACATCTACTGACAAATCAGAATTCTGCTAATAGTAAATATAAATATGAGGGTGGAATAACTAGAAATGAATTAATCTGAAAATAATTTTCATCTGTTGTGGGAAATGAGTACAGCCATTAATATATCTACATATCTTAGTATGTCCTAATCAGTTATGCTTGCTGTACAGGTAATATGGCCGTACTTGATTTATCAGATCAGAAAAGCAAAGGGTACGTCTGCCTGCCTTAAGAGATGGGCTGTGTTAAACCGAATTGTGCTTACAAATGGTAGTAATGGCTGACAGGAGAGGTACATCCCACTCTACCCAGTTTCAGTCTGCTGGCTGAAATTACTTTGTCATTGGTTGGCTGAATATTAAATATTTATATTTTCTGTTATGTCAGGCCTTAAAGTTTTAAGAAGATATAAAAATACATATGAATGTCTTTTGTAACAAGTAAAAAAAATGGAGTGACCTTGGGGTTATATTTAATGTGACAGGTCATGAGTTTTTATGTTGCCTATGAATAATTTTACAGGTAAAAAGTCATCTACAGTGCTTGGTGGATTTAAGTTTTCTTTTTTGAGTGTAGTATACTCTTAGATCAGTTCAAGGGTGAAGTTATGTTTTGCAATGTACAATTATTTATCTTCTTTCTTTAATTCTTTCTTTCTTTCTTTCTTTCTTTATTAGCATTTGTTTACCAGGAAAATTTGACTGAGCAATTGCCCATTTTCAGTGGAGGCCCGGAGAGAAATGCTCTACGGTGTCATACTCATAATCAAAAAGATGAAATCAGGTTAGAAGAGACATTTTATAGTGTTGTCTTAGTTTGATAGAGTAATGATGAATGAGAGCATTTTCTTGAGCAATATTGATTACAGTACGGTGATTAAGACATTTTTCTAGTTCAATATACATTACAATAACAGTGAATTAAGTTTTGCTTAGCTCAGCATTGGTAGACATTAGGAAGTGTGGTATAATATAAAAGGTTTATTGCTAATTGAGAGTGCAGTAGGATGTCAGAGAGTGCTATGAGTTTTATAGTAGTGTAAGAATTATGTATTTGCATAAGATCGTTTTACAGGCTAAAAGTAATGTGGAGTTTGGGAGATATTAGGAGAGTTAAGAATTTAAGATAAGTAGTTAGAGAGTGAGAAGAGAATTAAGGGGTAGAGTAGGTGAAATGTACTTATCAGGGAGGAGGTTAACCAGGTGAGGAAAAGGGGCACAGCCTTGTTTTGCCTAAGCAGCCCTTTAGAGTTTGTGGGAAAGGCTGAAAGTGGCAGAGGGACTTGATTACAGGTAAGGAATTGCAAATTTTGGCAACATAGTATGAGTATAGGCTCTGACTATCAGTTTTGAGTAGTTTATGGGTCAAGTGTAGATCAGTGGATTGCAGATCCCGTTTGGGGGTAATTACACAGAATAGTACTTAGTGTGGGGCAGGTAGAAGGGTGACTGGTAATTTTATAGGCTTGGAGTAAATTTCTTTATCTATAATGATGTGTAGTTCAGGGCAGTGTAGAGCTTTGAGTGCTGTACAGTGGTGAGTTCGATAAGGGATGTTTGCTGCAAATTTATTATAAAACTGTTTGAGTTTTTTTTTTTTTTTTTTTTTGATGTTTGAAGGTTAGTGAGTATGGGAGTGTTATAGAAATCTGTTGGGAAGAGATATGTAGAAGCTAGTAGAACATGTCTAGTTTCTGATGCTCTTTGTATAGCACTTTGGAAATATAAGTCAAATTTAAGGTTATTGTCTATAGTCATACCCAGCAGTTTGGTATGTCAGCTGACTTCAATGATGGTGTCATACAGAGTGGATTTTAAATTTAGATTTTTCTTGATAGTGAGATTGGGGAAAGAAGAGTAGGTTTTTTGGTTGAGTATGAGTTGATACTTTTGGAGCCAATTTTCAGTGGAAATGAAGCTTTTTGGGGGATTAACTGGAGGGTCTGTTGGATTGCCAGAGGGGCAATAAGGGTGGAATCATCTGCATATTGAAATAATGAAGCTTGTTGGATTGATGAGTGGAGATTATTGGTGATAATGCTGAAGAGGAGAGGTCCAAGGATGGAGTCTTGGTGTACACCTGTGGTAAGAGGGAAGTAGGAATAGAGGGTGGAGAGCTATTTGACAGATTTTTGTCTGTCACAGAGGTAGCTATCGAACTAGTGAAGGATAGGAAGAGATAGACTAAAGGAGGGCATTTCAAGTAGACATTTACAATGGTAGACAGTATTGAAACCTTTCAACAGGTCTAAAAGCAAGTCAGAGACTAGTCTCCCCTTGTCTCTGACTTTGCTAATGGTTTCTCTGAAGGATATTACTGCAGTATTAGTTCTGTGAGTGGGGCAGAATCCGCGTTAGTTTAGTAATTGTTTCTGTATAAATTTCTCTATTATTTTTGATATGGGGGGGGACTATTGATTTTGGTTTAAGTGCCATCCTTGTGAGGGGAGTAACATAAGATTTTTCTCAAAGGGGAGGGACATAGGATACCTGGAAGGACCAGTTTATTGGCATTGAGATAGGGAAGGTAATACTATTGGCTGCTAATTTAGGGTATTCACTTGGGAGGTTAAAAGCAGAGGTAGAGCATGGCTTAAATTTATTTAGGAGTTGCGTCATATAGGATGTTGACATGGTTTTAAAAGTGCTAGTTGTGGCACAGGTTTGCAGATAGGAAGGAGTAGTAATATACGTAGGTCAGCGGGCCTTTTTTGTGAGGAAAACTATATTATCTGTGAAGTACATGTTAAATTGTGTGGCAGTTTCAACAGGAGAGTTATTAAGATATGGATCTGGAGTATATTGTTTTCCTGAATGTATGATTTCATAAATGGATGACCAGAATTTTTGGGTTATCTTTATTAGTGTTCTGAATGTTAGTATCGTTCTATCAACATTTGTTTTTGGCTAAATTGCAGAGTTCTCTGAACTGATGGTGATTTTGTGGAGTTTTTTGATTTTTGACATTTTTTTCCAAGGCTTTAACTCTATTTTGTATAAGTATTCTGCTAGTTTTTGAAAGCCAGGTTGCATTATTTGTTTTTTTACTCATTTTTGTCTTGGAGGTGCTAGTCTGTTTAGGGTATCTAGGAAGATTGCATTGAATGTACAGTATTTATGACATAATCCAGAAGGGTGTTTTTAGGATGTTCCAGTTTATGGATGCTAGACTGGAATTGAGTGTCAGGGTTAAAGTTTGAAAGGTTGCAGGTGGTTTTCAATACTTGATGTTCTGGTGGAGTGGCACTGGGTCTATTGGCATAGGTTGGGAGGTGGTCATTAATGGAGTTTGATAGTGATAGATAATTTGCTGGAGCCAGTGAATAGGATGCAGTCATGAGTAGAGTTTTTGCTTTTACCATGATAAGTTGGAATATTAATCAGTTGTTTTAAGCCATGTAAGTTAATGCTGGAAGTAGGGGGTGGAGGTTAGGTCAAGCCAATTAATAATGTCATCCCCAAGAAATATTATTTTATATGGGATAGTCATTGTTCTCCAGTATCAAATGTTCTTGAAAGTTTCTATATTATCCACTGGGGATAGTTTTGTGTGTAAGCAAATAAAGTAAATTTGGTTACACAAGTTGTTTTGAAATGAATTTTTCAATGTGCAGCTCTGAAGAATGCAAAATTGTATTTGCTCAGTGGGTTATTTTTCTATGTGAATGCTTTGTACTGAATATAGCAGGGAAGAACAGTATGATGTAATGCTTAATGGATATGGGATTAGTTAGACAACATGGAATGTTATGGTTTAGCCAATTTAGTTAAGAAAAGTAAGCATATTCACTAATTTAAGAAAATTTGAACCTTGGGTTACCATACTACAAGAAATATGTTTAGAGGATCAGGAGCATGACTTATTAATTAGAGGATGTTGGTAATGTGGGGGTGCTGGGAAAACTGCAATGATGTTATTAATTTCAAGGATGTGCTCCTTACATTTGAGCTTTATTAACTGATGTAAACGTTTGGTATTTGGGAGTGAAAGGTTATTTGTGAACAGCTTAGTTGACAATATACAGTATTTATGTTCCAACATGAACTACACAGGCTTAAAGGAATGATGAAAGAAATTACTGTATTTCAGGAAGTGATTGCAGTACATATTGTGTCTAGTGTGACAGATGTAAGGGGGGGGGGGGAGTCCAAAACACTGGATTAAGACTGGGATCAGGTCAGGTAGAATCAAAGTTTAAAACAGACATTAGGAGTCATATGTTACAAAGGGGCTACTTCAGTAGACTGAATGCTTACTTACCCGACACCCCCGTTGCCCGAGACGAGAAGACCAACACCTTCACAAGACTGACATCCAGAAGACCAATGTTTCACGGGAGATAAGTAACTGCTTGGCCATCCTGTTGAACTTTGACCCTTACCCCCTGCGGAAGTGCATTCTCAGAGTTGGTATATTTAGTTAGGGGGATGTGGCGGGGGGTGAAGCCCCCCACATCGGTGAGTTTAGTTTTGCTTAGTTTAGTTACTTTAATCGGGGTGGCCAAGCGGTTACTTAAGTCATGTGAAATGTCGGTCTTCTGGATGTCAGTCTTGTGAAGGTGTCGGTCTTTTTGTCTTGGGCAACTGGGTGTTGGGTAAGTAAGCAGTCGGTCTACTGAAGTAGACCAGTTACAAACCACCAAGATGTCAATAAAGCAATTAGATCACAAACTGGCAAATCAGGGGAAATGCAGAACAGATTTTTTTAATCCACCTTTCTCTTCATTCCCCTCCTTCCACATACAGAACCCCCCTGTCTAAAGGCTCTACTGCACCCAATCAGTCCATTTGTTCTGTGGGAGGCAAGAGCAGGGCATCCACAGGTAAGGCAACAGCCCTGCCACTCATTTGTTCCTGTCCAGAAACCCTAATGGTCCATCTACTTCCCCAGCTGTGAGAGTCAGGTGGTAGGGAGCAGGCCAGTTGCAAGTCCTTTGTAATGGCCTACCATTCCCTAAGCTGCTTGCAGGCTCACTATAGCTGCCTGATGAGGGAGAGGAGGCATGTATACTCTGACATACACCTCCAGCTCAGCATGGAAGTCCCTGCCTGATGCAGCACTAGCCAACATGGCCTCTGCAATGGGGCAATATACTCACTCTACAAGATTTTGATAATGTTGTGGCCAAGCCAAATTCCCCAAGGATGAGTGAGATGACATTAGACACAGCTTCATCCTCCCCTTGCTGGTCCCTCAGACAACTATTCCCCGAACAAATATGGGTTACTTGGGCCAGTCAGGGCTTCATCCATCTACAAGAAGGGGACAAACATGCAGATTACATTTTATAAAGGTGAGAAGGCAACTCCAGAGGAGATGGAAATGGTAAAACAGGATTTCGAGAGCTTTACTGAATAGGAAGTATGAATCTGTGCATCAATCACTGAAGGATATTCATTGTTAAAACTCTTTGGCATATCATATAATGCTGGCAGTTAGACTGAGGCAGCAGAAAGCACACAGGGTCATAGCTGGTATGAAAAGTAAAGTATGTTTACATTTAACTTGAGATCCACAGATGACAACTAAGGATTTCAGAGAGTATTATACCCTTGTTTATTAGGCATGGATGACATGGGGAGATAATTAACAAGGAATACAAGTTTCTTGCAAAGCTTAATACTATTGAAACACATGCAAAGAAAAATGAGATCCTTGATGGCAACTATTACTTTGGAAGAGTTAACTGATGTTTTTTAAGAGCTGTGAGGAAAGACTCTTATTAGTGATGGTCTCCAAATAAAGTTTAGACTTTACAGTTAGCAGGGTTGTTGCCTAGGTTACTGTAGCTTTATAAGGCAGTATTTAAAATTAAGCACATCTCTATGTCTCGGAGGAAGGCTGTAGGAACTGGGATGCAAAAGTAAGGAAATGATCTAAGTTTGCTATTTTCATATACTGATTAGAAAAAAGTTTAGGTTATCGGGGTGGGGTAATAATATTCAATGCAACAATCTATAAAGGACTTCTTTGTTTTTATTGATGCTAGTAGCAAAGAAAACAGTAACTTAGAGATAGAAATCTAGAGTGGTTCCAACAGTGAGGGATATAATTTTGATAATGGATGAGCTGGAGGCTAAAGAACGATGAATTGTGAAGAAAACTTCATGACCAAAATACATATCTAGGTGGGGAGCTTTGAAAATCAATCAGAAGCTTACCTAAGGTATCAATTAATTATGGATTGGAGAGATCTGTACATATGGTCTTCTCTTGTGAGTTTTATGTTTACATTTTTAAACAGTGATTTCGAACTTCACCGATATTTGTGTAATGAAGACAACTATTGTATGAAGTCTGAAGAGACAAGATGCTGAATTTTTTTAAGTACGTTGATTGGGCTCAGCTATAGTTCTATTTAAATGTTCCTTTCTCATTTTTACTATTATGCCTCAATGTTTATATTGTTGATGGACTTGTCCAGTATGCTATGGAAAAAGCTGTTTAAGTGAAGTATATTTTTATAAGGATAATTTATGCCAATGTGTTTGTTATATGAGAGGTGTCAGAAGTTTCCACTTGAATAATTATTGCCCAACATTAAGGTTTCTTGTAGTAAGACTATGATTTGTATACATGTTGCTCTTTCACCTGTTTAGATAATGTCATATTGTTGTTGAATGCATTATCTTTGGGTGAAATAAAGTTTTGTTTAAAAAATAAATACCTTCTCATACACTTGGATACTCATAGCTAAAGAATGAATGACACTTCTCTGATACTGCATTATCATGTGGCAGTGCCATTTTCTGATAATATATCATTTGGCACTTGGCAGTGCTATAGTGCTATTCTGGAACGCTAAAACTTGGAAAGAAGAAAAAGAAAATAATAAACTCACGTTACACTGAACATAGAAATCGACAACGGTTTTAGGTCCATAGGGAAGTACTAGGCAATTAGTCTGCAGTCCATTTCAAACCTTGCCAAAAAAACCCTATTCAAAATTTCCCTCTAACACCAAGAAGGTCAAGACAAAATAAACCAGAAGAGAATCTGAGGTCATCCATTCAGTTACCTAGGTTTACTCTGAAGGTGGCAAGGGTGCTAATCTACTTGACATATAGTTGAAATTTGTTCCAGAGATGAGGGATATATTGAGATATAAATTTGTCACGCCAATGTGTCTTATTTATCTGCCAGTGTAGGTTTAGTTCCTTTAACTGAATATTTGATGTACCATTAGTTCTGCAGAGGAATAGGAGATCCTGGGGAAGCCCACTTGGACAAATTAGGGGACATAGGCAGCCCTTGCAGTGATATAAGTGCAGATATCACTGTAAGCAGGTTTAGGCCATAAAACTAGAAAAAAGGCTCTTATTGCCAGGATGCCAGCAACAGCCCAAAGTGCCATCATGGCTGCCTGGATGATGCCCCTCCCCGGCCTCTGTATGCCTGATTGAAGAGAGGTTTAGTGGTCAGCAAGCACAGGAGCAAAAAATGACCCTGCAAAAGTGTCAGCAACACATTGCTGATAGAAACAGATCTCCATGAGTTTTTGTTTTATTTTCTGGATGAAAAAGCAAGGACTATAAGTGTGACTTTCATCAATGGATAGAACTGGTAGCCATTCACATTAATGTGTAGGTTATTTAGTTTCATGGATCATTGTTTATTATGAAGAAAACTCTATGCTGACATTGCAATAAACTGCAAGTACAAAGCCACTGTTTGCATTTGAGGATCAATATCCAGAGATGATGGCTATAAGTGCCATATATCCATTCAGTTTGAGTCAGGAACCACAGCATTTGGAATGCAAAATGTTGAAAATGGTTTAGTAGACTAAAAAATACAGTGTTTATAAGTCTGCTGATGATTACTGAGGCAAGTCATCTCTGTGCTGCAGGTGTCCTGCAATGGGAAATGAAACCAGTCAGCTGAAGGATTAACAGCAAGAGGCAGCCCAGCTCTGCATGCATTGAAGAAAGAGGTGGGTTATTAGGTGATCACCTCTTCCTGGGTGCTAGACTGTCTATAGCAGGGGGAGACACTGTACCTAGCTAACAAATTAAGGCCTGGGGTGAACATGGGAACATATGTGCAGGAGTTGTGTGTCCAAAACACTGCACAGCTGTGTGAGTATGTGAGGAACAACTCTACAAAGGTCTGGAATAGAGCTCTTCTGGCAGCTGGCATGCCATCTAATTTACCTGGATTTGTCTGATAGTTAGAAGGGATATAGATCAGATCAGGGTTTGTTTGGAACCCAAGGGGTGTAAGGATCTGGATGGAATGTCCCTTAACAAGAAGATTGAAAGGAATATAAAGGAAGCAGAAAAGTAGTGTGACAACCTTATCAGAATGCAGGTACCACAACTGCAAGCATGCCAAAAAAATATATATATCATGTTCAAATAAATTATGATTTTGTTTTTTTTTAGTCTGTCAAAACAGTTTTAATTATTTTTTTATACTGTGTTGCACCACACTGTGCTGTGAATGTCTGGTCACATCTGCCAGATCAGTGTGTCTAACCTTTTGTGTTCTGTTTATTCAGGTACCTTCTACTACAAACCATCTGTTATGTACTGCTGAAGTGTTGTGGAGGAGGCATTTTCACAGTGGAGCCCCTCCCTCTCTCTTGCCTAATTGATCATGCCTTTTCTGTGTGCGTTGTAAAGAAAATCTATGACTACGGATTCATCACGTATGGTTGCAGCTTTACTGGGTGTGCTACATGCACTGGAAGCAGAATGGATGTACCCTTGTTAATGTTGAATTATAGAATCTCCAGTTTCACTTTTTTCAGGCTGTTCTGGCCCCTCATAGTCATTAATATTCACAATTTCTTCAGCTATAGTATTTATGTGGTGTTCACTAGTCTGTTTCATATTTCATAAATTCACTTTAGTCGTAGTATCACTATACATTATTTTCATGAATTTCACTAAACTACAATGTTATGTTATATTTATTCACTGTGAGCAATATCATTTTTGAATTTATCTTGAAAGGCACAAAAAAAACTAACAGCAGGATATTTTTCACTTTTCATAAATGTTGGTTTTATCATACACTTTTTCTTGAAAAACTGGTTCAGATTCAGTTTAAAGTAATTGTAACCTGGGTCACAAACAGGGCTACATTTTCACAGTCTGTCAGTTTCCAGCTAAAGCAGCAGTTGATTTGATTTGTGTTGCTCCATATGAGAATGTGCTTTCATCATCTTGCTTAGCAACGGGCAAAGCTCTCACAAGAGTTTCTCTGTTTAGGTGGAAATTTACTGTGTTGTCTCAAGAGGAGATCTTGAAAAGGACATGGCAGAATCTTTGAATACATTTTGAAAAACTGCCTTCCAGTGTTAAGCAATGTTGGAAGTCTTCATTAAAGCATGAAAGCTGTGTTATTTATACCAGGCCAAAGCCTAGAAGGGCCTTTCCATACTGCAGCTCACATGACCTTGAACTGCTGCGCAACTATGTTGTGCTCCCATTTGTTATATTATACACCTGCTATGGCTGGCAGGATTACAGTTTCTTAAAGGAATATAACTATTTTCAACCACACTATAGCCAGTATCAGACGGGAAAAATAATGAACACCAGTTTATTTTATACACTGGATTTATTGAAACGGCATTTCAAGTACTTCTCCCACAAAAAATGGGTAGGAAAAAAATAAACAGATACATAAAATCTTACAAAGTTAGTAGCCCCATCTAGTTCTTCATTACCTATTTATTTATTTGATAACTGGGTAAAAGGACTGGTCTACAGATCCTTTACAGACTTAAGCCACAGGCACAAAGAACATAATTTGGTGTCAGGCTAGCAGTGCAACAATTGTATATAAAGTGGATTAAGTTAATTGCCATGTTGAAGATCTAAGCTGAAGTTTCATCCTGTTACAACTGGTTGCTCTAATGAGCAGAACTTTGATGCAGCATCCAGAAAGCTATCATTAGATGACAGCTCAGGAAGCAGAGTAGTTGGACTGGTTGAATGTTGCTTGGTCAGATACTGGCCAGGACTACAGTGTAATAACACTGTACATTAACCCACTACTCTTCATGAATACACAACTAAGCAGTGCATCCGTGTGCTCTTTCTCTGCACCCCTGAAGGAGGTAAACAGATGAGCAGGAACTGAATTATCACACCTGTTCTTCCCCTCATCAACTCCTCCAGTGTTCATGTCACTAACTGAATGTGTCACAATGAAATCACATTCTGGACTTTCCTTATGTCACAGAGAGTGGACACCATCAGCTGCAAGAAGTAGTCAGACAAGGCTCTAAGATCAACAGAGAGTGGGCCGAAGAACTGGAGAGAAAGCACAAGACACAGAGTTCAAGGAAATTATCAGGGATCTAGCACCTCAGGTAGAAGGTGACTTGAGAAAGAATAGCTAAGTCTCAAAATAACATGAGTGAAGACTATAAAACAGATATGCGGCTAAGACAGGTATAGAAATAAGGTACATAAGGAAAGCTGTTTATGGAATGCAGAAGTCCAAGAAAATATGAAGGAAAAGGTGCAGGAAAAAGTGGAAGATAGAAAAGATATACTATGCTAAGAAGGAATGTAGGTTGGCTAGCAAAGAGGCTAATAGAGCAGTCATAGTAGCAAAGAACAAGGCACCATTGGTACGCTGCCAGCTTCTGCAAAGTGTCTCAGCAGATGGCACAAAGGAACTCTATCAGGTTGCAAGGCAAGGACAAAAAGATAAAGAAGATAGTCATCAGAGACCCTTCATAAGGGATGCCAGCACCAACCTGATCACCAGTCCACAGGACATTAAAGGCTGATGGAAGGAACACTTACAGCAGCTTCTGAATGAAAAAAAAAAACAACCACAGAAGCTGTACTGACACCTGACACAGCCTACAATGAAAAAGGAAGAAGAACCAAGAACAACAAAATGAAGTTGGGAAAGCAGCAAGTTCAGATGAGGTCAAAGCAGATATAGTCAAGATGACTGGCAAATAAACATTATAGTGCCAGTGTCCAAGGACAGAGGGGACGTTTACACTTGTAGGCAATATAAATGTGTCAAACTCACTGTCACACTGCATGAAGATACTGGAAAGGGTGACTGATAAATGAATACACAGAGTAGTAGTAAGATGGGAAAAGAGCAATTTGGATTCAGACCAAGATGCAGCACAACTGATCCAATGTTTGCAGTGAGACAAATAGTGGAAAAGAAGCTAGAGGTGAGGACAAAGTCCAACTGGGCATTCCTAGTCTTGAAGGAAGCATATGAAAAAGTCCCAAGAAAGCTGATTTGCGTATTTGTGAAATGGTTCACAGTCATAGAAACATTGGTAGAATTAGTACAGGCTATATAAAAGGACTCAATGACACAAGTTGGAACAGTGTTCAGACTCACACAGGGGTTCTCTGTGAGAATGGGTGTACATCTGGGTTAATCTCTGAGCCCACTGCTGTTCATACTGATGATGGAGTACATTAGCAAACAAGTTGGAGGGGACAGGTCAACAGAGCTACTTTATGCAGATAATGTGGCATTACAAGCAGACTGCACAGGAATTTCAGCAAATAATTAGGTAATGGAATGCAAAACTGAAGACACATGGGACAAAATGGTACAGACAAGACAGCTGTCATGGCAGCAAATAAGGGAAATCATTAGAAGTTGAAAATTGAGAAAGAAGGGGAAATAGTGGAACAAGTTAACAGCTTCAAGTATCTGGGAGGGGTATTGGGGAGAAGGGAAGTCTGACTGAGGAGGTCAAAACTCAAAACAGAGGGTCTGCAGCCAACTGGTACAGAGTGTCAGGGTAATGTATGACAGCTGAATTTGTAAGAAACTAAAAAGTAAGGTATACAGAACAGTGGCATGACCAGTACTACTGTACGGTACAGAAACCTGGACAGTGATGGCAGAGCAGACGAGAAAGTTAGAGTTGTTGGAGGGTTTAAGTGCCTGAGAAAGGTGATTACTGCCCATTGTAGGACAGTTGAAGAAATGAGGACATCAGTGGCTCAAATTACAGAGAAGGTGAAAGAGAATAGATTACAGTAGTTCAGGCACAAAAGATATGTGGTGTAGATTTTGGAGAGACAATAAGAAGGCAAGAAGAAACAAGGATGTCCAGCAAAGAGATGGACAGATTGCATAAGAGAAGACATGCAGCAGTTAGGCATAACTGTTGAAGAAGGTAGGAGACTACACTGAACTGACAGATAAGGGAGCAATTGATGTGATATCACAACCCATGTCGAAAAATGGGAAAAAGGGGGTCACTGACAATGACGACGATGATGATGACATGAAGATGACAGTCTGGGTATTCACTCTTTATGCCACAGAGCTTGCTTCTGTAAATGTAATTGAATATTTTTCCTGAACTTGTGTTATGTAATACGGGGAGCCTTACTGTACATTGCCCTACCATGCTTTGATTTCACACAAATGAAGCCAAGTGTCTGTGGCGCTCTTTAACTTTATAATCATTATCCCCACAAATACTTCAGCAAACTTCCTGCCATAAAATAAGATTTCTACTTCGTAATGTTTTCCTTAACATCCCACTTTTTAGGTTCATAAAACAGTTGGATAATAGGGATTGACTGAAGTTCTCCTCTTTTCATTGCATTATGGTAACCTCATTAAGATTTGGCTGTATAGTACAGCACTTTCTGGTTTTTTTTGCTAAGTTTGACAGTGTCAGTTGATGACTTCAAGGCAAAAAGAGACAGCAGGAAGCAGCTGAATGGGTGAGGCAAACTAGAATGGAGTGGAGCTCTATTACAGCAGGTCAATGACAATTACCTGTGGTCATACAACAGATGTGAGCAAACCAAAATCACGCACGGTGGATCCAGTGCACAGCTCAATCCAAATTAAGTCAAACACACAAAACGAGCCAGCACCAGGTTAAAGGCAAGCAGAAAACTTTCTTTTATTGTGGCATGATAAAATGAAGCATTGCAAACTGGTTTTGGCCTAAACAATAGCCTTCATCAGTGCAGAGAAAAAATGTTTGGAAATGGTGCGTCCTGATATTCCTTAAATACTGAAAAATTTAAAGGTGCATACACCAATAACAAAACCATCAAAAATATCAAAATATCAAAGCAACAATATAGACATACACATAAAAACCAAACATAAAGATGTACTTAAAAAACCAAGTGCAAAGTGCACAGCCAGCATGAATAGTGAAATAATCAACAATGTGCATAATATATCCTCTTTTGAACTGTCACCTGTTCACAATAAAATTCTTAATAAGTGTCTAAATTTTGTGCCTTCCTCCTTTGTTTCTGAACAGACACTTGTAAATGAATTAAATAATTTTGTAGTTTGATTAATTTAAAAATATTTTTTGCAGATCTTGACTGATCTCAAAGTTCTTCTGGTTTTCATTTTGGGAAGTCGAATTTTCAACCACCCATGGATAAACATGTGGCCATATTCAGGGAATGTGTGATTAAGGATTTACATTTCTCCCCTGGATATCAACCTATTAAACACAATCTTACTTTATTGGAACAACAAGGGCTACAGGAGCTTAGTTCCAATCATGATATTGTAATTTTGCCAGCTGATAAAGGGGGAGGTGTTGTGGTTATGGATCGGGTCATGTATATTGCTGAAGCCAACAAACAACTATCTGATGCTAGATTTTATATGCATATGGTAGTAGACCCGACACCCAATTTTAAAACACTTATTGATTCTTTCCTGGATATGGCCACAGAAGAAGGGGTGATCGATCAACATACGTGCCAACAATTAAAGGTTCCTGATCCTATTCCTCAGTATCTTTATTTGCTGTCTAAAATACACAAGCATCCTACTTGCCCTCCTGGCCGACCTATTGTTTCAGGCAAAGGCTCTCTTACGGAGCCACTGTCTGCATTTTTGACTTATCATCTCAAACCTTTATTGTCGATGGTTCGGTCCAGACTCAAAGATACTACTGAATTTTTGAATATCATTCAGGATACTCAGTTGGAATCGGATTGGTGGCTTTGCACTATGGATGTTACTTCCCTTTATACTAGTATTCCACATGAGGCTGGTATTTCAGCTATAGCATTTTGGTTGGAACAATCTCAACTTTATACCATTGGATTTAACAATTTTCTAATTAAAATGGTTGAATATGTACTAACTAAAAATATCTTTTTCTTTGAGGGTCAGATATATTGGCAAACAAGGGGTACGGCCATGGGGGCGTCTTTTGCCCCAATTTATGTGGACCTCTTCATGGGTTTTTTTGAGCAAATATATATATATATATATATATATATATATATATATATATATATATATATATATATATATATATATATATGACACTCGTAATAAAAGTTTTTGGCTGAATTGGATATTTGAAGGAGATATTTAGATGATTGTTGGATGGTGTGGCGGGGTGATTCGCTTTTGGCCCATGAGTTTGTCAAATATTTGAATAATAATCGATGGGGTATTAATTTTACCTTGGATATGCAATACCAAGAGATTATTTTTTTGGATGTTATGATAACCCGACAAAATGATCATACTTTGGCCACAAGAGTGCACAGAAAATTTCCACAGTATAATACTCTTTTGCATGCCTCTAGTAATCATCCCCGCCACATCATCAACAACATCCCCAAATCCCAATTTATAAGTATTAAACGTATTTGCTCATCTGCTAAATCCCATGAGGAATGTCAACAGGATCTTTGTGACAGATTTATACGTAGGGGATATAACAGACCTCGCATTTGTAAAACTATCAATGAGGTCAAACACATGCCACGTTCACAGCTTCTACAATACAAACATGAACAAGGGACCTCTAACACTTCTAGAACCCAACCCATTAGATTTACAATGACTTTTGGGAGTAATTCATCTTCGTTTAGGGAAATTGTTAATAATCATTGGCGAATTTTGCGGGCACATGAGTTCCTGTCTGACATCCTACCTGAAAAATGTTCATTTTCGTATCGTAGGGTAGGACGATTAACTCATATTTGACACACTATAAGAAATCTCATCCAACAACATCTATACAAACTACTTTATTTGGTGACCCATTGATTGGTTCGTTCCCCTGTGGTCACTGCAGTGCATGTAGGCATATGGTCAAGAGCAAGGAATTCACCAGTGCCAACACTTCACAGGTATTTCAGATTAGGGTTTTTGGTAATTGTAGTGCAGACTGGGTGGTATATTTAGCCACCTGTACATGCTTTTCATTTTATGTAGGTCAAACCTCTAGACCATTGAGATTTTGAATCAGTGAACACCTTAGTGCAATTAGAACGAAAAAATTAATGAATGCTTTATATAAACATACTCTGATCCACAAAACAGCACAATTTCAATTTGTTATTATTGATAAGATTCAGATGCCAAGGATTTCTAAAGCAGGCTGGCATGACAAGCTAAATAATATGGAATCCTTATGGATGACCAGGTTGGGTGCTCTGTTCAAGCCTGGGTTAAATGAATGTTAAATGCATATTCAATAGTTATTCATGCTGGCTGTGCACTTTGTACTTGTTTTTTTTTTAAGTACATCTTTATGTATGGTTTTTATGTGTATGTCTATATTGTTGCTTTGATATTTTTGATGGTTTTGTTATTGATGTATGCACCTTTAAATTTTTCAGTATTTAAGGAATATCAGGACGGACCATTTCCAAACATTTTTTCTCTGCACTGATGAAGGCTATTGTTTAGGCCGAAACCGGTTTGCAATGCTTCATTTTATCATGCCACAATAAAAGAAAGTTTCCTGCTTGCCTTTAACCTGGTGCTGGCTCGTTTTGTGTGTTTGACATACACAATGAATTAAAGGACTATGTGGTCAACAACAGAGATACCCGATACAAACCTATTTTGGGGTCAGTTATCCAAGATGATTCAAAGACAGCAGATAATAATAGTAAGACTACAGGTACTAACTATTCTGGGGCATGTATCCTACAGTACGCACCATATATACAAGACATAAAGAAAATAGTGGAAAGAAATTGGAACGTCTTGAGAATAGATAATAGTATATACAACATTGTTGGAACAAGACCTTCTTTTGTATATAGGAATGGGTTCAATTTGAAAAATGAATTTGAATATAAGATCAAGAATGCTAACAGGATGGATATGCGGATGGGTACATACAAATGTGGGACATGTAACCAGTGTAATTTTATTACAAATGTTAAGAAGTTGGTATTGGAAGACATTAATAGTACTGAAATAGTCTTCCAAAGGGGCAATTGTAGAACATCCCACATAGTATACCTAGCTAAGTGCACGAAATGTGCCTGCTTTTATGTAGGCAAAACTGATAGATGCCTTAGAAATAGGATATACGACCATTACTATTGTATAAAAAGAAGAGATGACAAGAATGCATTATGGAAACATTTGAAAGGAAATGATAGCTGTGATAAGTTCCTTTTTGGCATACTGGAGATTATACATCCCAATCTGAGGGGAGGTTGTATTAAGAAAAAATTAGGTGAAAGAGAAGTAAAGTGGCAGATAAAATTGAATGCCTCCATGCATCCTGGTTTAAATGAAAATATCTCTATTAAACCTATTCTGAACCACCATATATATTAAACTGGATTTAAAGGCACTTTTCAGCACTTTATGGAATTTTATTTTTTATAATATTATTACTTGTTATGCTAATATATACATTTTATTTAAATTATTAGTTATTGAAATTTTATGGATCATATTTTAGGAAGTATATATATTTCACATATTGTCATTAGTTTATAAACTCAGCAAGATTAGAAATTGCATTTATTCGTCAGTATAAGGCACAGGGCACTTTAAATGACCATAAGCTTTTTAATTATATTCTTAATTGCTTGTTAATCCATCAAAGAAATGGATTGGTTGCTTGGGCTTATTTAAACCAATGCAAATAAGTGTGGAATTGTTCTGAGGAAGTCTACCTGTGTGTAGATGAAAGCGCTAAACCATCGTATTTTAGTTTATTTTATTGAATAAAGTGGATTTTATTCATACATCCAGTGCCTGTGCTCTTCTGTGCTGTTACCAAGAACAGTTTTGGTTGCTCTTTTATTCATTAACATGGTCTAATGGTTAAGGTGTTTGCCTTACAAACACAAGGTGCAGGGTTTGAATCTCACAAAGGATAATTGGCTAGGCTTAAAATGGCTTGCAAGTGCAGTTAGCCTAGTACTAACCTATGAACAGATGTGGTCATTCATTTTCATCCTCAGACTGCCTCAGTATGCACGCACTCATTACAGAAACTTTTCTGACTATATATATATATATATATATATATATATATATATATATATATATATATATATATATATATATATGTATACATGCACCTTACATATCTGACTGCAATCAACAAGGATAGCCTTAGGTGAAATGAAGTCATGAGAAAGGACTCTGAGGCCTCCTGTTGCAAACTAACCCCCTGCACTTCCCTAATGCCCCTGTCCTGATTCTCCTCATACTCACACCTCATCATCTAGGTATATTACTTCTTCCTTGCTTTTCACACTTTGCCTTACTTTTTAGCTTCTCCCTTGCTTTTAACACACACTGACTAGCCAAGATTCTACTGTAATAAGTCTGGAGGATGTAACCACACACACACACACACACACACACACGTGCACACATTTATTATATTTTGTATTTGTTAAACGGGATTCTCAAACTGTCCATGAGAACCCCTTTTCAGTAAAAGTCCGGGGAGAAAAGCTCCACATGACAAATAATAATAACAATATACTACACAAGCTTTACATGGCAAAAAGTAATAGTAATATATAGTAACAGTACACAGGCTGCACACTGGAGCAGCAAAACATAACATGCATACCCTTACATATAAAATTCAAGTTTTGATACATGTGCAAAAACTACATGCATTTACACTGTAGCTTTTCATGTTACATAAAATCATTGAGAGTGTTTGCACATTTTATTCCTGAAATGAACACTGGCATTTCTGTGATTGTCTTACATGTTGTTCAGGTGCTGTTTAAGATCTGCTTTAAAAGTCTGTTGTTTTAATTTAATTTAACTGCATATCTTCGTACATGTAATAAAGGCACACACACACACACACACAGTTTATATATATATATATATATATATATATATATATATATATATATATATATATATATATATATATATATATATAGTTTATGTATAGACTTATTTATTTTTAATTTGCTCCTGATGCTGTGCCCTCACATGTTAACGTCTTCTTTCACTTTCAGCTAGGCTGTCTCAGTTACCTGAGGGAGCTGAAGCCAAAAAGTAGGGCTACTCGCATCTTTTTGCAGCAGACTGATGAGACTCTTGTTGAGCAATGTTTCTGACATCCTCAAGGGCTTTGCTGATTGGTGGTGTAAGCTTAATGTGAGGTTGTTTTGAAAACAGCCTGGCAAGCAGACTGTCTGTTTTTCTTTGTTTTCCTTGCTTCAGATCTCCTCAGTAAGTTGTACATGCACAAAGGTCCGAGCATCTGGAGCATACAGAGAGTCGACTGTTATTTTTCATTTAAAAATACTAGTTGACTTTCTAAATTTAACAACGATTTTTCTTCTTCTTTTAATTTGGGGGTGGGGGGAGTGGGGGGGGGTATTGTAGCACAGCAGTCAATACCATGAGCTGACCTTAGTGCTTGGTTTTATGTTTCTCTGCTTGCAAGGAGTTTAATGTTCAGTAAGTCAATAATCCTGTTTGAAACATGCAGGTCACCTTAAAATAAAAAGTACTGGTGTGTGATGCTTCTTACCTGATTAACAAAGGCTAAACTAAAATCTGACATGTTGCTGGGCTTCCCTACACAAGCTCGAGGAGAAACTGCTCGAACATCAATAGCTCACAGAAAAAAAAGATGACTGGCATAATATTGAATGCTGTACCCCATAGGAAATCACTGCTGGTGCAATTTCTAATCATGCTCCAGCAATGATTCACTTATTTAGGAAGATTCCTACCTTCTTTGAGTCAGTACGACCACAGAATTTGTATATATAAGTTCGGGGTGGGGCAGACTTGTCACCTTACAAAAACACAAGAAAAGGAGCTATTTGCCCTTTTGTTTTTTGGGCATTTATATTTCTTTCTTTTGGCATGTCATTTTTCGGGAAGTCAGCTTTTCATGGTAGAAACATGTTACTGAGGTGGCTGGCCGAGGTACTTGAACCTTTGCAAGTCCAGTGTTATACCTGGAAAAAGGATACTGTTTTAAGGTAAAAAGCTTGCAACTTCAGAGCTCAAGTAAAAATGGTATGCTGGAGGATTTGGCTTAATTTCTAGAATAACATTCATTCTTTTCTCCTCCAAAACCGTCATTCAAAACTGTGTTGCAGTAGCAAATATTGTACAGTGTCTTAACAAGACTGCTTTGTATGCAGTTAATCTGAACTTGGATCCACTTTCAAATGCAGTGCTTTGTACATTAGGATCAACATTTAGAGGTCTAGTTTCAGTTTTGCATGATGAACGATACTTCTTTCTTGCTTAAAGCTTTGATGTGGAAATTATCAATAAAATTATACCAGACTTCAAATGTTTATCTTAGCATGCATTAAAATAATGTTTTGTACAGGACTATGAGCTGGGTTAAAATTCTGATATATTATTCTCTGTGTGTAGGGACAATGCTTGGTAAACTTCAGAGAGAACTGCCCTCTACTACTACAAAAGGAACATGTTTCTGTGCACCAAAAAGGCAGCTGGTAAACAACGTCTTTAGGCTTTTCCCTGTTAGGGGTCGCCACAGCAGATCACCGGTCCGTAGATTGATCAGCAGTGGTGTTTTTACGGAGTCAAGTTGCCAGCCCGGCACCCAACCTTCACAGAAGGCACCAAGAAGGCAGCTGGTTAAGAAAGAAAAAAAATTAGAGAAAATGACAAAGGTGAACATATTACAAAATAAGGAGAATTTCACTGAAAAAGAAGAGGCACAATTCCATAGTGCTAAAATGAAAATAAAGGAGTACCTGAATAATATGTATGAGTTTAGAAAGAAAGCTGTTAAGCACGTGTTTTTTTTATAAAAACTTCAGGCACAGTAACCTAGGCAACAGAAAATAGAAAGGGTTGATGCCAAACTTAGGAAACATATAACAAGAAAAATAACCAGAGATCATGTACAGGTACTACAGATTTTTTAGACATTTTATTATATTTTGTGTGAAGACTGGTAGAGAAGGGTGAAGTTCTGCCAGCCTAGTCAGATAGAATTGTGAAGATAATTCTATCATTTGTAAATATGAATGTAAACTACATGCTTGTTGTCTTAAATGTAAAGAAATACTGTTACATGTGGAACTGGAAATAAATGTGACAACAGTGCACTCTACTGACCAAAGTAAAGCATGTGGTGACCCTTTGAAGTAGACAGTGGTGCCGAAAAGTCTAGATGAAGAAATGTTTTCTATTGTTTTAACCAAGCGTTACATTGCTAGATTTAAACATGCAAATGTATTTTTAATGCTCTGCTCCTGACCAGCTACAAGATAACAAAAGGGAGATGTTAAGAATGTAAATGCAGTTAATGTGTAGCCTGGGAATACCAGGAAAGTGTAAAAGAAATGATGTAATGTTTATCAGAACTACAGTTTCAATTTAAACAGAGAGCATCAGAAGGCATTAAGCATTTCTGTCTTGATCATCCAACTCACAGCACTGCCTGTTGTCTTATGTAAGTTATCTTAGACTCTGAGCATCCAAGTGCTCCTGATTATGCGGAACGCTCCACATTTAATGATGAGTGAAGCCGCAGTTCCGCATTGAACAGCTGTGGCTCCACTACATGCATTCTGATTGGTTTGTGTACCGCAATTACTGCCAATCGGCATCACGGTATACAAACCAATGCATAGCTGTGCTGCCCTTCCACATTACACAGCACCAGCTGTACTCTACAGTATTTGATTGGCTCATACACTGCATTTACAGCCAATCGCGAATGCGGTGTATGAGCAAATCAAGTAATGTGTTTCAGGACAGGAGCCAATGAGAGCTCCCCAATACAGGTCAATCACATTCTGCTGTGGATTGAAGATGTCAGCACTGGGACTCAGAACACAAGAGAGGAGTCAGCAAGCTGAAGAGACTTCAGGGGCCTTGCTTTGGTGGATCAAGATTGGTCAGACGGTCACTAGAAGGCTGAGGTTTGTGTTGCTGCTTGCTGGACAACCGGGGCTGATCAGATCATCATTTTGGATTAAATGTCATGCTGTGTGGAGACTGAGTCTGTGGATTATAGGCAGAGGTAAGTGCTTTATAAATGTAGCTGCAATGTTACCTCTGCAAGAATTTCTATCCTTGAGAACCTGTATGCTAGCAACTTTCTAAGTTTATAAGAGCAATGTTTAGTGTCTGTGTTTTTGTGCTGCTTGTCCCTGGTATGTCTGTTGTATACCAACACAGATCCTGTTATTCTAGCAATATTTCCAAGTTTATCAGAGCAATATTTCTAAGTTTATAAGAGCAATATTTAAAGTGTCTCTATTTTTGTGTTGCTTGTCCCCTTATTACATTGGGCTTTGTCCACATTTCTTGCACTAAGAGGTTGAAAGCTATGTCAGGATGGATGTCAAATGTAAGTTATTTATAGTAATGATATGCTTTAAAGTCATCAGGATGCTGTTTAACTTGGTCTAACTAAAATCATTTGTGTGACTTGTAATGTCGGTTTAGAAAATGTAAATGTGAATTTTATTTTTGTAAAGTGCTGTTTCATTTACTTATGGTGTGAATACGGTATTACAGATTATAAAACAAAGGTTTTGGATCTGAGAAGTGTCTTATTGAATTTTACAAATGTTCTACCATGCTCCATGGCAATGGCATGTTTCACGTAGTGCGAAAATAGGATGTTCCACATTTTGGCCATTTGTCACACATTGTTAAGGTCTGTGTTCCACATTGGCTTCTTAAGAGGTTGAGATCTATGCTTAGACTTGTGTTTTCTTTTAGTGATAGCTAGAAGCTAGAAAGATTAGACTAAGTGTTTTTCTGTGATGTCAGAACTGTACTACTGAATTATTTTATGTATTTCTGTGTGATCTCTGAACTCCTGACTAGCACTGACTGTATAGTAGAAAGTATTGTCTTGTGGTTTTAATTATTTATTATTAAATATTTTAAAAACTTTTAACTGTGGCTGGTTTGTGTAGAGATAATTTAAGCTCTAGAGTACATTGCATATTTATAGAGTTTACTGTCCAAGTTACTCCAAATAAGCTTTGACTGATTAGTCATACTACCGATTGGATAATTATATTGGGCAGTAATAATTGGACACCCTTTTAAGGGCCTTTAAGTAGCTGATAAGTATTAGCTGGGTAGTGGCAGGGTACTACCGTATATTCTGGGTAAAAGGGGCACAGCTGGAGAACCTGTGCCAGCCTTCCCCAGAAATGTCTGTCTGGTTGTGTAAATTCTTATCTCAAAGTGTGTTTGTGTCAGCTACTTGGGCAGGGACAAGAAGCACTGGTTGGACAGAGAGGGTGCTGGAGATTTTAGCTTGCCCAGCTAGGCTGAGATCTGGACCCTATAGCTGTGCCAGTGGGGAGTTTTATTGAGGACCAGGGGAGCAAGGGAGTGACCAGCCCCAGACTGACTGTGATCTCTATGTGCTCATAAGGGAATTTGCACTTTATTTTGTGTATTTGTTATCCTTTCCTCATATATATGAGATGCCCTCTCTGGTGTTATTGGTGAGGATTGAGGCTCCTTGATTGCTGGGCCAGGACATTGGCATCACATTTTGTATAAAGCAGAGAAGTGGGGAAATTGAGGAAAAGGACAAATGAAAATATTAATGGAAGAATTAAATATGCCAAGGTTAGAGATAGATGAGGATTAACAATTAATAGGTAAAATAGGATGAGATGCGATAAAACAGTTATATATAATCTGCATTAAAGTCTCCAGGACTAGATGGTATTCTAGTGGAAATTTGGAAGTTAGGAGGGAAGAAAGTGATAAAAAAATCTTGTGTAGCAGTATTTGTAAAGGAGAGGAAGCACCAACATCCTAGAAAAAAAGCTGTGGTAGTTGTAATACCTAAAGATAGTAAATACCCATCTGATCTGGCTTCATATAGCCTATTTTAATTTTAAACCATGATTATCAAGTGTTTATGTCTATAATGACTAAAAGAATTATAAAGGTGTTGCCAACATCAATAGATATGGACCATTGTGATTTTGTGGAGGGGAGGCAAACATTTGACAACATTAATAAAACAATGCTGATCCAGGGGGAAGCAGAATGTAAAAAAATACACTATTAGTGGGTCTTAATGCATAGAAAGCATTCAACAAGGTAAGCTGGGATTTTATGAGTAGGGCAATGGAAGCATTTCCTGATACAGTATGGTTAATTAGAAGGCTATATGAGGGATCAGAGGCAAAAATCAAAGTTGGAGAGTTCCTGTCTGAAGTTGTGTCTAGACAGAGGAACCAGGCAGAGGTGTCCTCTTTCCCCTTTGTTGTTTGTGTTATGTTTAGAACCACTGGCAAAGAAAATAAGGGACTCAGAAACTTCTGAATATAATTGGTATGGTGTTCAAGAAAAGTTGGCTTTATTTTGCAGATGGTATTATTTTGTATCTGATGGAAGCATAAAGGGACAACTCAGTGCTGTGGAACATTCTGAGACAGTTCTGTTTTTTTCAGGATATAAAATTAATGAAGATAAAGCAAAGGCTATAGCTATAAACTATGTACCCACACATGAAATGGTTCAGCAATACTCATATTTATGGAGACATGATAAAAATGAAGTATTTAGGAGTATGGATTAAAAAAGATTATGTTATGGGATCTAAAGGTATATGGGAAGAGACTAAACAAAAGATAATACAAAAACTTTGAAACTGGAAACTCTTGCCTATGAATATGGATAAGAAGATTCAAGCAGTAACAATGTTTTTGGTTCCTTTAGTTTTATAGACAGATCAATAATATTTTAATCAAGCAGATGAGAATTTGTGGATAGTAAGCAATAAAGAGCTGAATGATTTTATTTGGGAGGGGAAGAGGGCAAGAGTCAAGTGGAATAAGTTGAGCCTCCCAATAGAACAAGGAAGATTAGGATTACCTGATTTGAAGGGATATTTCAGTGCTACACAGTAAAGGCTGTTATACATACAAGCAGAAAGCTACGATTTGAAGTGGAAACGGATGATGATGAAGCAGGAGGTAATTCAAAAAAATAAGGAGATAATGGGATTTTGGATGCAGATCCTTAAGGAGAATAACAACAGTCATACAAAATATTATATTCATAAAGTAGCAGAAAGTATACTAGGAACAAAGCCAGTATGGAAATGGAGAAAGATTTTGCTGATAGGGATGACTGCAATTAAGGATACAGAAAGTAGACAAAGGGAGGTATAATTTACTGAGGATGCTGGCAAAAGAAACCAATGTATTGGGAAGCAATAATTAGAGAGGTAATATAATGGGAAGAAGCTAAGAAGACATTTAGATTCCAGATTTGTGATTGCCTTCTCTATCAGGGATTGATATCAGAGTATAGATAAAGAGAAAGGGATAGGGGAATCCTAAATGAAAGACCTACACTAGTTGAGTTTTTAAGTGAATCTAGAATAGAAGCTGCTGCTAGAAAGGGGTAATTATTAGGCATAAAAATAGTGCACAATAACTGCAGGAATCAATCAGAAGAGGTCAGAAAAGATTGGGAAGAGAGATTAGATATGCAATTCACAAAGAAACAATGGCTCCCAAATATGCAAAAAGATCCAGAAGATTTAGGATTTTTGCCTGGAAGAGTTTACATATACCCGAAACAAGCTCCAAAGAATTTTTCCTCACTTAGGTGGCAATTGTTGGAGGTGTGATGGGGAAGAAAGAGCAATTGGGAACATATGTTTAGGTATTGTAATGAATTGGCAGACTTTAAAAATTTTCTACAGAGTAATCTGTCAGGAATACTGGGTGAGCAAATACGTGTAATTAAGGAAATTATTTTTTGAACTGGGATACACAATCTGAATTGCCTAGACATAGTAAGGCCTTGTTATGTTTAATTCTGGTGGCTTCCAAAAAAGCAATTACTAGAAAATGGAAATCAAAATCTTAACCAAATATACTTGAAGTAGTGAATATTGTAACAGAGATAAAAGATCTGGAAGTGGAATCTTTAGAAAAGAGCAGAAGTAAATTACATAGAAAAAATGGAAATTGTGGCAATAGTGCATGCAGAAAAATGTTTTGTAGGAGGAATGAGGTTTAAGAAAAGCCAGGGATTGACTATACTGTACAGAAGAGTATATGTGATGCATAATGTTTGTAACTGTGAACATGTTAATATGGTTTGTTTCCTTTCTATAAATGTAAGTTTGCCTATGTTTCAAGTGAAAATTCATTAAAGGTGTTTTAAAAATGTAGTTCAGTATGTTTCTGAACTGTACTGCTCATTTCTGCATATTAGTGTAGCTACCCATCCCATATTATTTTTTATATATTTCACATACATATTATTTGTATATATTTGGCATTTGAAAACCAGGTTCTTGAATTGGTCTGGAGATCCTTTACAGCCACAAGCTAAGGGCACAGGCACAAACACTATGTAAAGTAGACTTCTGTACATTCAATAAGTCAGACTGGTTAAACATTAGCGCAGAGCACACCCACTACAGCCAGTTAGCTTGGGTAGAAAATATAAAGTCATACTGCACACTCAATATTTACAGAATATTTCTATATGTGCAACAATGTAGTAAAGGATATGATCATTCAGTTCATATTTTGAAATTCTGACAATAATGTCATACAATTTGCAGGGAGAGATTAAAAACAGTTATATTTACGAGTGTCCAATACTGCAGTAGAGTTAAGCTAAAAAAAAAAAAAGCAAAAGTTAGACCATTCTGATGTTGCAGCAACAAGTCTAGAGAAGGCTTATTCAGAGATACAAGACAAAAGGAGGGTGATAAAATGTATTTGAGATCTAAGAAGGTATTAAGAATTTAGAGGATTAAGTATTAAGGTCACAGGAGGATAAATGTTAAGGAATAAATTAATCTCACTGGATATCCACATCCTGACCCCACCCCCTGCCCAGAAAAACACAGTGAAAAACTTCTCTAAAGCAAACTTCACACTACTCAAAATTGAGGTGGAATCATTCAAAGCCCTCGGGCCTGTGGAAAATACGGCCCAGACCGCAGAATCCTTTATAAACGCATTCTATGAACACCTTCAGGAATGCATGGATCATGCAATCCCAAATAAAACTAAGACCCAATCCCCCAAAGGCAGGCGTCCTGTCTGGTGGACCCCAGCCATAAACAAACTATACAATAGAAGAAGGAAGTTACTACACGATAGAGCAAAATCCCAAAAAGGGAAGGCATCTCTGATCAGTATTAGCAAAAAACTATGGGCACTCATAAAATCATCTAAGGCCAGCTTCGAGAGAAAAATTGCACAGGACACTAAAGATAATCACAAAGCTTTCTTTAGTTATGTTAGGAACCTGGGTGGGAATTCCCAGATATGCTCAGAATTAGTCCAAAATGACAAAAAATACACTGAACCCACAGACATTGCCAACATCCTGGCTGACAGGTTCAGCGCAAACTTCTCTCCCCCCCCTCCTCACCAAAAGAGCAAATATCTATTCTATCAGAGTGCTGCCCCCGACATCTCAGATGCTCAGGTAAAAACCGCCCTCTCCAAAGCAAAAAAAACAGCATCAATGGGACCAGACGGTGTCCCGGGCTGCATCCTACATGAACTCCAAGATGAGCTGAACCCAAACATAAAGCTACTGTTCAGTCTCAGCCTTACTACAGGATATGTACCCAAAGAGTGGCGTACAGCAACAGTGGTCCCTCTCCACAAAGGTGGTGCCTCAACGGATCCTGGAAACTATTGCCCCATAAGCCTGACTAGCTTGGTCTGCAAAGCTATGGAAAGGATCATCATGGAACTCATAAATAAAGATATTGGGGACCTACAGACAGTGGATCCTATCCAGTTCGGCTTTGTTAAGGGCAGATCCTGCCTCTTAAATCTGGTCGATTTCTTTGAAACAGTCACCAAGGCCGTTGACGAGGGGAAGGTGGTCCACACAGCCTACCTAGACCTCGCAAAAGCCTTTGATACAATATCCCACTCGGGCATCATAGATAAGCTATCCAGCTTAAATATAAACCCCTATGTCACTAGATGGGTTGCAAACTGACTCAAGGGCAGAACCCACATGGTTAGAATTGCTGGAGCCATGTCAGACTCCAAACCAGTTACAAGTGGCATCCCACAAGGCTCAGTCCTGGGACCTCTCTTGTTCGGTATATTTTTCTCGGAGGTACAGGCCAACACGGAAGGACTGTGGCTGACCAAGTTTGCAGATGACTGCAAACTGGATGCCATAATCAACTCTCCAGCTGACACAAGCATCCTCCAAAAGGGTCTCATAGAAACAGACAACTGGTGCCAGAGCCATGGCCTCAAGCTAAACGCCAAAAAGTGTATAGTCATCCCCTTTGTCAAAATAAAGTGCCCACAAATTACCACATAGGTGGTAATCCATTAAGTACGGAAGAAGTAATTAGGGACCTGGGGACCCAAGTTGATAGCAATCTCTCATTTGACAACCACGTGGCCAAAGTGGTTAGAAAAACATTCTATATAGCCCACCTAATCATGAAGGGATTCACATCTAGATCAGGGGAGGTCATTATGCCTCTTTACTCATCCCTCATCAGGCCCATAATTGAGTACAATGCCCCTTTTGGGATGTACCTTACCAAACACCTGCAGCAACTGGAAAGACCCCAAAAATACCTCACCAAGAGGATCAAAGGGCTCAAACAGATGCCATATGCTGCCCGGTTAAAGAAACTCCAGCTCTACTCGGTTGTATACTGCCTGCTTAGAGGCGATCTGTGCCTGACGTATAAAGCCATGTCCAACCCGGAATTAATGGACATGCTGCACCTCAGTAAATCCAAATCCCATCGAGCTACGCGCTCGAGGGACTTGAACCTCAGCACAGAAATAAATAGGACATGCTGGAGGGACAGATTCATAACCCAGAGGCTCCCTTCACTCTGGAATAAAATCCCAGTTCAAGTTAGGCAGAGTCCCTCACTGACTCTCTTCAAGAGGAATCTTGATGAGTGGATGGGAGATCGTAGGTTTACCCCGGGTATCACTTCTGTGTCAATGTTAGACAGAGGCACAGTAAACTAAACCTCGAAAAAGGGCATAGTAAAATTCATTTAAATGGGTGGCAAAAGCCAAACACACTCTGGCTAGGCTTACAAATGCCCTAGGGCAGATAGCCTAGTATGAACCTATGAATCTATGAATAGTTGTTTATAAATCATTATGTCATCATCATCATGTTTACCACATAATTCAGCTGTGCACATATAGGTCAGGTTATGTGAACACAGGTGCACAATACTTCCCTACTGCACACCCTGCTTCTATATAAGATTGGCTCCCTGATGTCTTGGAGCACCTTTATAAAAGTAGGTGCTGAGTACCACTGTGTTGTGAACCCAAGTATACTGTAATGTGCACTCCTACATGCTTATGTTCTATATTGTTACATATAACACTGTCATCCCCTCCCAGGCACCTTACTTTTGCCCTATGATTTTGAAGGGTGCATAGTGCTTCCATGCTGTGCACCCTACCAGCCTTGTACCCCCACAAAAGCCCCCTTCTTTATGTGGCACTTTATACACTGTTGGTATTCTTTGGGCCAGAACTTAAGGAACACAAGCTAATGGGCATACACTGTTTTGTAACATCCAAGTAGCCAGACACTATGACAGATCTGTATTTTTTGTAAACAAGTCTGAATTCAAATGTATACTGTTATAAATTGTTCCACTTACTATCACTTTCCATGTTAAGATCTTTTGTGAGCAAAGGAAAGCAGCAGTGGAGTGGTTTACATTGTTAGAACTTTTTACCTCTTTGCCATTCTTTTACCTTTTCCACAAATATTTTAATTGTATATGTTAGTGAATGGCCTTGTAACAGATAACACACTGTGCATTGCAGGACCATAGGCAATGGAACTGTATAACAACTTTCCGAATGTAACCCCCCTCTCCCATCCCCAGACAGGTTGGTGATGTCTCTATGAGAAAAGTTTCTGGCAGTTCAGATGCTAAGAATCAAATTCACTGAAAATAAGCTGAAAATCAGTTTTTGCAAACCTAAAAGAAAGCTTGTTTTACAGAGAGGTAAGCCAGGTCTTACCCCACCACTAAGGCAAGACCTGCAAACCTATTAACTCATATATTCCATCTTCACAGTTGCAAAACAGAGAAAACTGCAGACCCTAGATTCACTGAAAACTGCTTTCAGTGAAGTTGTTTCACATTGTTGTTTTTTTCCAGAAAGAGTCTTTAATATCAGTCATGTTTCTTCCTCCAAGATAGTGCATTGTTCTGGACAGTATACTTTTGCAGTTTTTGGGGAAAAAAAAGAAAAACTTCTAAACTAAGAAGCTTAAGCAAGAAATCCATTTAGCTGACCAGGTATTCTGAAGAAAATGCCATTTAACAAAGTATACTTTAACTCACAATACATACACAATTCTTAATTAAATTCAAGTTCATCTTATTACAAAAAATAAATAAGTATTTTTTAAAAGTGTACCCATTGGTGTACAAAGAGTACACCTGCACTGCTCTATTAGAATTAGTAGGTATCACCACTCATAGGAAACTTTTAAATCAAAGCACTGCTATAGGTATTGCCCCAAGCAGTCTTGAGTTAGATGTATAGAAGGTCAGCCACTGTGTCATTTTAATTTCTTCCACACTGTGTTGCTTCTCATATCAACTTACTGTAAACATGTAGGGCCCGATTCCAAAACACATGCTCTCAATGTAAGTGACCACTTGCACTGAGAGCAGGGTGACAGCAGGTCTTTTGGAATCTGGCCTCCAGTGTAAGCCTTTTTATAGACAGGCCTTACACCGAAGTAAATCACACTGACAGCAAGTCTTTCAGAATCAAGGCAGACTTACAGTGAGACCAACTCTTTTGGACTCTGGTCCTCAATGTATCTTGAGTTTTGCTCATGGTGTCATCTTACTCATTGAGAAAGAACAGGTACAAGTGTCTTTTTTGTAAGACAGATTGGTGGAAATGCTTTCTGTTCTTGCTGCTTATTCTGCCTTTGTTTTCACCATGACATTGTTATCTATTTTACCTGTGTGTCATTTTAAGTCAAGTGCAGGCACGAATAGAAAATACTGACACCTATATACTTTCTGAGAAGCTTACAGAGATGAAGTTAAGGATAGCCAGACATCTACTTCCTCTGTAAAATTTCTCAAGTGCCAATCAGACCCTTTATATTAACCATCTCTGGTCCCTTCTTTACAAGAGAAAAGGAAAGTGCAGGCAAATGTTTTTGTTTTAAAAGGCCTAGCTTCCATTGGGTCTATATTATAAGATCGACGTTTGAAAACATCGAACAACATATGGTCGACGTCTTCAAACATCAACCTTATAAAAAGACAAAAAAAAAAAGAAAAAAGTACCCTAATGGGTTTAAGCAGGGGGGGCAAGCCCCCATGCACCCCCCATGCTGCGCCCCCCACACACCCGCTACTTAAATATACCAAATCCAAGACTGCACTACGCTGCAGTAAACAGAAATCTCCCCTTACGATTTCCATTTACACGCTCGAGATTCTGAGCGTTCGATATTCTCATGTCGACTATGTCAGATTCAACATAGTTGGTTTTCGAGAATATAATATACACCCCTTCCATCAGTATACTGCTGGGCATTGTCTTCAAGAAAAAATATATTCTTGCATTTACTTGCTGTGAAATGTCCATCGCCGTTACTTCTGTTGTGTAGCACATAGGAGCCATTACAGACCTGAGTATATCTCAGTGTTCTCCCTCCTGATGTGGAATTCACATTTACTTTGGTGCTAATTACTGGTCCCACCTTGGATAGTACTAACTTTCTAATACTGCCTAGTGGTCTGACTTTAGTGTACCTACCCTTAAGCCATATAGGGCTGTTTGGCCTTCATTTTTATGAGATACCATCCCAATTTCATATGCCAGTTAATTCTTTCTCTAGCTTTTACCTGTGAGCAGCATTTAAAGACTAGAGTTAATGCAGCAGATGAAACTACAAACACATGGGATGCTGCATACTTCAAAAGGGTAATATGTTAATCTTCATTAAAAGGGGAAGAAAGATATTCTTGCAGCTTTAAATATTGACAGGGATTCATAAAGGTCACCACAAAGTGTAGACTACATGTACATTTAGTGTAATCTTTCTGAGTGACTAGAAAGCACAGAAAATGTGGTAAGAATGTTTTTGAGGACATATTGTGTACACTTAGTGTAGGCTTTACTGAATCTGGCCCTATGTGTTCTGAAGAGAAAACAAGAGTATTAATATGTTTTAGATAATGCAGTTCTTAAACTGTAGCACCAAATTATAAGTCGAATAATCTTCCAGATCAACAAAGGAACATCACAGACTCATGGTCAAGTGCTCAGGAATAGAAACTTAAACAGCTTCATAAGTAATAACTTAATAATACTTCATGTTAGTCTCTTAAACATGTCCCCTTAATATCAGTGAAAATAGAAGAAAAATATTACAATTTGTCTAATTGCTTAAAACTGAGATGCTGTTGATTTATCAATAAGCATCCTGTCCTGCACCTCATGAGTTTAACAGTATGACATATTGTAGATGGATTGGAAGGCAGAGTACCACACCCACAGTTTTGGCAAATAGCCATTTCCAATGAAAGACCAATTTCTTGATCTTATGGTAGTAACAGAAACAATTTACAAGGAGAAACATAACTATGATGCACATATACCAACTTACCCAACTTATAAGGACAGAGAGGATGTTAAGAAAAAGAAGCAGATGTTACCCTGTATGTACGGAAAGGAGTCAAAGTACAAAACAGATGAATAAACAAGGAACAACCGAAATACTGTGGTTCACAGTGGGAAAAAGCAACACGAGACCAAACAGGTACTGTATACAGAACCACTCATCATAATGAGGAAAGACATAAGAAAATGAGAGATGGTGACCTTCAAAGAATGTGAAGGTATTGTTAATTAGGGACTTTTACTTGTCTGATGTTAAATGGAACTCCTTGGATGAAGCCATGTTTAAGAGGTTCATCACTGCTAGGGTTACCACCTGTCCCACTTTGTGAGGGACAGTCCCTCTTTGGGAAGTTGTGTCCTGCGAAAACACTGAAAAAATGGCAGATGTCCTGACATTATTGTACGAAAATATTTCCTAAGTTTTCTTTCATAGTTTCATAAGACAGTTATTTTTTCTCTGAAACACCTAAATGTTATATGAAATAGCATAAGCAACTCAAATGCTACACGAATAAGCTTTTATTTTGGCAGAAAGGTGAAGTTCTATCATTTGTACTGGTCATGGGTATGTTTTGTCCTGCTAATCTGACATTTCTACAGTAAATGTCCCACTTTGAGCATTTGAAAAGGTGGTAACCCTAATCACTGCTGATGGGCTTCATAGTCATGAGTCAGGCAGCTAATACTAGAAGCTGCTCAAGAAACAGCAGCTTGAACTTGCTGTTTTCAACGATGAATGAGGAAGGATGTCAGATCTGGTGGTACATAGCCATTTAGTGTAAGAAGTCACCAGACACTGTAGTTCTTAAGCAAATTAACCTTACAGTTGAGCCAAAGAAATATAAATGTTCTGGAATTCTACAGAATGGACTTTAACAAAGTAGGACCATGCCTCTGGAAGACAGATAAAAACAAAACAGTGAAATATCTGTCTCAGAGTGACACTGCAGAGCTATTTTATTTGAAAACTGCAAGCACATTTTCGTCCAAACAACCCTCATGAATGTCAACAAATAATTAAAAAAAGATTGTAAAGAACAAGTTGTGGAAGGATGGAAGTCATAGTGCTCAATGTCTTAGAGCAAGAAATCTGGATAGACCCTAAAATATTGGGGGTACAAAGGCTCCAAAACAGGGACATATTTTAAATATTACTCCAATAAACTTAGAAAGCTGCTAGAATAAAAGGGTTTGGATTAACATGCATTTTCTGAAGAATATGAAGGCTGAAACTCAAATGTATGCCATTATTTACTGACTTCAATCAGTGACTTTCCAGAAAACCACAAATTATATAAGGAACAGACCAAAAATATTAGGCAAAACTCTGGACATTCTGTGAAAATCTGTACAGTTGAGAGCTATGGTGGGAGAGAGTGGCCATTGCCAACAGACTTATCCCTGGTGGAGGAGTTGGCTTAGTCTCATTGAAGGAATTACAGGTCAACAAAAGTGTAGGACTGCATTTCTTTGCAAGGAAGTTCACGACAACATAAACCCATCCTAGGCATAACAACACTGCAATAGAGCAGTGCTCATGTCTGGAAGCACATACCCAGAGCCTTCTCTGCATAACAAGGCGTTATGGTGTGTGTGCCATTCCACAGTAGGAAAAATGTAGGCACAAATGTAAAAAGAAATCCCCAGTCAACTGTGAATGATGGCTGAACAACAGCCTTTCTCACCCCTCTTCCCCTTTCAACAAAACAATTAAACCAGTACACCACAAGGTAAATCCTCACTGCAGAAAGAGGACCATACTAAAGTTGTTACGTGTGTGTGATGGCTAGTCAGGACAAGGAAACAAATGGACAGATAGGTCATCATATGGGGCTTGATAGCTACATTGGGAATGGGCCAAAAAGAGGATATTTAAGAAAAAATGCAATATCCTTTCAATATTTCCCTTTTGCATGTACCTCACCAGACATCTGCAACAACTGGAGAGACCACAGAGGTTTCTCACCAAGAAATTACAGGGTACACAAATCAAGTTTTACACAGAAAGCCTAAAAGCCCTATCACTGAATCATGTCTCCTACAGGTTGTAAGGGATGACCTGTGCCTGGCTTACAGGGTAGTGTCTAACCCAGCCATTATGGAAATGCTACACATTCGTAAATTAAACTGCATGGGGCCACTCACTCCAGGGATCTTAACCAAGCCTCTGGCATGAACAAGTTATGCTGGAGAAGAAGATACATCTCCCAAAGACTGATACATCTCTGGAATTCATGTCAAACAGAACACCTCCCTGATCCTCTTCAAACACAGTCTAGATTAAAGGATGGGTGACAGCTAAATCACTCCTGGGGTGGTGCCCATGTCCCTCCTGGACAGAAAAAGCCATTAACTACCATAGACCCTTACCTTTGCAAACTTCACTCACCTAACAACCAATAATTGGGGCAACTTGGTATATGGTTAGGCTTGTAAGGGCTGTAGGGCCATTAGCCTAGTAACCTTCTATGAACCTATGAACCTATTTCATTTGTGAGGGAGCAAACTGTAGATGCCTGCTGCTCTCCAGTTCACTAGGCAATAACTCCAGAAAATCTGACAGAATTAATTAATCACTTCATCCACTCAGCTGGTACCCTTCAATATGTGAGTAACATATAAAGCTATGTTAAACCCAGAGCTGTTGGACATGCTACACCTTAAGCAATCCCAATCCCTCCAAGCTACACACTCTAGGAACCTAAACATTGTCACCACAATAAACAGTACATGGTGGACGGATAGATTCCTGTCCCAGAGACTTCCTATACTCTGGAACAAGCTACCCATCTATGTCAAGCAAAGTTCCTCATTAGCACTCTTCAAGAAAACGCTTGATGAGTGGATGTGAAATAGGAAATACACCCTAGGGATTACTTCTGTGGCTCTGCTTGACAGGGGCACAGGAAATTAACTTTCTTGGGTGGTGTAAGCCAGGGAACCTTGTTGGCTAGGCTTACTTAGGCCCTTGGGCCAATAGCCGAGTACCTATCTATGAACCTATGAACCTAATACTGTAAGTGGATACTTCAAGTTTACAGAGCACACTGTATTTACTGTAGTTCATAACTTCTCGATATAAATAAAGGGCATTCATTGGTTCTTGTATTAACTGTGGTTGTGGAATACAGTGTTCTTTTGTGGCAGAATTGGCTTGGCTTGAATACCAAGAATTTAAACTACTTCAGCCTTGAGCTGCCAAATGAAAGCTGTTACAATAGTCAGATCTTTGTCTACAGAAAGAGTAAAAATCTTATGGCCTTAAACCTATAATCTGCATTGGGCTAGTTTGTTATCACTTGGGACAAGTGTGAACCAAGTGCTGTGGTACAGACTATAAAACTGTGGCATTAGATGTTTTGCTTTCATTAGGTCTTGCATGTGAGCAGTGTAAGTCTCCAGAACTTCACATGGGAAGGATGTATATCAGTAACCTGGGTGTCTAAAAAGAGAAAAGGTTGCAAGTTTGAGTGGAGATCTATCTGATCTGGAAGAAACAGACTTGTGTTAAAATTAGTAGAGATCTAGAAGGCACCAGGCAAACAAATTCAGTTTTTCTTCAAAGTGATTACTTTGTAAATTTCAGGCTGAACATGTAAAAGGGCTTTTCAACAGAGTACAACAATAGTGAGACCTATAATGTCAGCAAAGTTGTCATCCTCCATGCAGCTTCCTTGTCTCGCTCCTTAAAAAGATATTGCTTTTGTTACTCCTGTAAATGTTCTGGTCTTCAGAGGAAGAACTTTTCGCCATCAGTGAGACATGTGAACAAGTGAATTTTCTGAAAATGTTAAAACATTATAAAATGCATTTTGTAATTGCTAGCTGAATCCTCTTTTCCCCAAGGTGTAGAATTTTGATGTTGAGTATATTAATAAAGGGGGTGCAGGAGAGAAAGCCCCTGGCATGGAGGTGTGAGGACTTTATTCTTCACATGAAATGCAATTTCAAATTCTGCTTCAGATTGTTTTATAGAATTCAGTTCAAAGGTTGTTAATTGGATGACCTACATACATCCCTTTTAGCCAACAGAATCTAGCAATATTGTAAGACAGCCTGTGAAGTTATGTCCTACCATTTGAAGAAATGGATCAGTTCCTAAAAATCTGATTTATTTAGACCTTGGATAACTTGGCCATGTTATCTGTTTGGCTGTCAGACTGTTACTAGACTACTGAATCTTAAAAAAAAACTGTGGTAATGCCATTATTAAAAAGATCTCCCATAATGCTGATAACCAGATTAATTTTCAACCCATTTCCAGTTGTGCCTTTTTAAAATAAGAATGTTAAAAATGTGATTTCATGCCAAATAACAGACCATTCATTGGTCCACGGTGTCCAAGATCAGGACCAGTCTTAATTCAGACAATGCGTAGCCGTGCAGTGGTAGCGTTGTCGCCTCACAGCAAGAGGTTCTCTCGTTCGATTCTCGGCTGGAGCGCCTTCTGTGTGAAGTCTGCATGTCCTCCCCGCGGTCGAGTGGCATTCGAAAGACATGTGTGAATAGGCGTGCCTTCATTGAAGGTTGGGTGTCGGGCTGGCACCTCGGCACCATAAAAATCAACTGCCAATCATTAGCGGACTGGAGTTCCGCTGTGGCGACCCTAACCAGGAAGAGTCAAAAGAAAAACAACAACATAGCACTAAGGCGGGTCTGTTGGAGATAGTGGATAATATCCTGAATGCAAATGATTGATAGCTTTGTTGTGTATTGATGGTTATTGATCTAGCTGTAGCATTTAATTCCATGGACAATGGAATTCTGATCAAGCATATACATTCACTCTGTGTCCCATAATACTCAGAGTTAAAACAATTTAAAATGTTCATGCTAGGTAGTTTATTCTGGTTATTTGTGGTTCAGCACCCTATGACAAATTTAGTCGCCCACCTGAAGTTCCACAGAGATTAGTTTTACCTGTATTTTTCTACTTCATATGCTACATTTTGCAGATAACTTCATGTAGTGTATAAAGACTGTGAGTCAGAATTTTGTCATCTCTCAGTTTCCATACAAGTGAATCAGGTTGCAGTATTCCAGATAATATAGTGTGCCTAAGGACTGTATGGTTGGTCTACTTGTGTGTTCTTTCTCAGTAGAGGGCACACAAGAACAATAATGGCAAAGATGCTACGAAAAGTATTTGTGTGGCTAAATCCTTCTTATGCTATGTAATTTATGTATGTTTTGATTTCTACTTTTTGAATTTTGTTGTTCTTCTGTAGCCTTTTCATCCCAGGGTGACCCTGAAAATGATCCATGTGGATCAGTGCTCTATCCCCGTTAACAAATACAGGCATATACACATACATGTGCATACACACATACATATTTAAATAAATTGATGAATTTAAGCCATTCATGGGACTGTGATCAGCATAGAAAGACAGAGAACTGAACAGCCATTGGAAAGGGCAGTCACAATGATAAATACATAGCAACATGGTGAATTTAAGTAATTCATTAGGCTATGTCCAGTACAGAAGGAGACAGAGACAGAGAAAAGTAACAAAACAGTCATGAGGATAAGTGAATGGCAACATTATTTGGTGTTGAGTAACTTTCATTTGTCTCAGAGTTTCACTACTTCATTAGTCACTGTAATTAGAAGGCCAATAAAAGTGTGGTATGGTATTTATTTATTTATTTATTTGCAGTTGGTTTACCAGGATAGTCCATTGGGTCACAAAGAACCCGTTTTCAATGGAGTCCTGGGGAGAAAAGCTCCAAACAGAAAATTACAGTGAAATATCTTGTTACAAATTGTTAAAGTTACAAAAGCCTAGTAAAAACAATTACAAATACAACAGAATAGTGATTAATATACAATCAAAAGAGAGAATAAAATTTACAATATGATAACAGAGGTGACTTTACATATATGGTATGTTACACTAAGAGGTGCATATTATGCAATCGGTATCAAGGCTTAAACAAGTGACAACAGGATGTATGAGATAGGAGGAGAAAAGAAGAGAGGAGAGGAGATTATATGGGGTGATAGCAAGAGCATTCCCACTGGGAAAATAGATGTGAGTGAAGAGATTTTTTGAAAGAACAGATGTTTGAGGTGGTGCAGATGGGTGGTGGTAGGGAGTTCCAGAGACGAGCTAGACTATAGGATAGGAGATTTTTTTCCTGGGGGACGAGATGGTTTATACAGTTCTATTAGGTTTTGGTTGTTAGATCTAAGTAGTCTATCAGGGAGGTGCATTTTGAAGGTAGAGGAAAGGGAGGGACAGAGGGAAGGGTAGAAAATTAGCTTGTGGGCAACAGTAAGTTGAGTATAGGTAAGATGATTGGTGAGTTCCAACCATTTTAGTTTGTGGAGAGATGAGCAATGGTGTGAAGTGGACTTATGGCCAGTAGCAAACTTGGCAATTTTGTTATAGCAAGAGGAGAGTTGTGATTTGAGTGAAGATTGTAGGTTAGTTAGGAGTGGGGCACCATAGAGGAGGGAGGGGATGAGAAATGTGGTGGAGAGGGTGATTTTAGTGGAGGGTATTAAATAGCGATTTTGTCGGTAGAGCATACCTAGTTTTATATGGGTTTTTTTGATATTAAGTTGAAGATGGGAGCAGAATTTGAGCTATCAATTTGGACACCTAATAATTTGGCCTCTGAAACAAGTTTGATGGGTGTATTACTATGACTAGTGATGGGGAATGTACTTATATTATAAGAGGTGGCTTTTGATGGGGTGAATAGCATTAGTTTGGTTTTAGATGCATTTAGTGTGAGGTGATTTTTTTTCATCCATAGTTCGGTGGTTAAGAATGCATCTTGTGTGAGCTTTAGAAGGGTAGGTATAGAGGTAGCAGAACAGATAATAGTTGAATCATCGGCATATTGGATGATGTTAGTGAAGGGGATTGAGTTATGGAAGTCATTTATGAATATATTGAAAAGAAGGGGGCCTAGTATGGATCCTTGAAGGATTCCAGTTGGGGTATTACGAAATGGGGAGGTGGCTTTTTTCCATTTTACAGCTTGGCATCTATTAGATAAGTAGCTAGTGAACCAATTCAGAAAGGAAGGTGACAGGTTAAGCTTAGAGAGTTTAGTTAGGAGTGGATTGTGGGAGATAGTGTCGAAGGCCTTGGAGAGGTCTAGCAAAAGGGTTGAGACAATGTGGCCTGAGTCTTGTGCTTTATTCACAGTTTCCAGGAAGGAGAGAAAGGCAGTCATAGTGCTGTGACCGGGTCTAAAGCCATGTTGTGTGGGAGTAAGTAGATTATTATCTATGAGATATGGTAAGAGTTGTAGGTGTATACACTTTTCCAGGAGTTTAGAGATGGGGGATAGGATGGCGATAGGACGGAAGTTAGTTATGTTATTATTGTTGCCACCTTTGTGCAGAGGTACGACATAAGCCTTTTTCCAGATTTGGGGTACTAAACTTTCTTGAATGGAGCAGTTGATTAGAATACTGATGAGGTAGGCAATGGCTTCTGCAGCTATAGCAAGATAGTATGAAGGAATGTTATCGGGGGCATGAGAGCATGGTTTCAGTTTCAGGAGGAGTTTTTTTTATGGTGGATGTGGGTACAGGTTTGAGTGAGAATGGTGGAAGCTGAGAGGAGGGGGTATTGAGGGGTGGTGATGGAGGGGAAGCAGAGATGGGGGGTACAGGAGGTATAAGACTGAAAGAGGATGATGAGGATAGAGTGGAGGGTGTGGTGGTGTTAGAGGATGAGAATGATGAGGTTAGTTTGGATATGGAATCAATGAAAAAAGTATTGAACTGAGTAGCCAGATCTATGTCTGGAGCTTCAGGGTTTGGGCTAGGGTTGTCTGATTTGCTGGGGTTAAGGAGGGTGGAGATGCCTTTCCAAAACTTTTGGGGGTTTGTTTTGTTATTGTTTTGGAGTATAGAAAAATAGTTATGTCGATCTATGAAGATTAATTTTTTTACTTTGTTCCTAAGCATTTTTAATTCATTATGAGTGAGGGGAGTCCTAAGTTTTTGGTAATATACTCAAGCTTTATCTCTGAGGTGCATGGTTGCTAGTGTGTTTTTTGTTAGCCAAGGAGCAGTTTTGTTTTTTATTCTTTTTGTCCTTAAAGGAACATGGTGGTCTAGGAGGTTCAAGAAGGTTGTCTTGAAGTGGATGACTGCTTGTTCCAGTGGTAAAGTTTTTAAAGTATTCCAGTTTATTGCTTTTAGAGAGTTGGAGAAGGTAATGGGATTGAAAACTATTTTGAATGCCCTTGAAAGCACTACATTTTTTTTTCAGATGGCAAAATTTTCCTGAGAAGTTTTACTGCAAATACCACTCATAAATTTCTTAGTGCTTCATGCAACGAAAATGATGCAATGTACAGTAAACTGCGAACTAGGCGAAAAACTGAATGAAGCACTAAGAAATTTATGAGTGGTATTTGCAGTAAAACTTCTCAGGAAAATTTTGCCATCTGAAAAAAAAATGTAGTGCTTTCAAGGGCATTCAAAATAGTTTTCAATATGGAAATAGCAGACAGTAACAGTAGCACCTTCAGAAACAAAACCAGCAATAGTTGAGGAAGCATGAGGTACTTATAGGTTCATAGGCTGGTACTAGGCTATCGGCCCTAGGGCCTATACAAGCCTAGCCATAACAATTCCCTGGCTATTTCTTCCCGCAATATTTACTTCCCTAGACCCCTGTCTAGCAGGGTGACTGACGTGATCCCTGGAGTGAATTTCCTATCTCCCATCCAATTGCCAAGGTTCCTTTTGAAGACGGCCAAAGAGGTGCTCTGCTTGACATGTATGGGCAGTCTATTCCAGAGTCTGAGGAGTCTCTGGGTCTGGAACCTATCCCTCCAGCATGTTTTGTTCATTGTGATGACAAGGTTTAGATCCCTGGAGTGTGTGGCTCTGAGAGATTGGGATTTCTTTAAGTGTAGCATGTCCAACAGCTCTGGGTTTGACATGGCATTGTATGTTAAGCAGAGATCACCACTGAGTAGATGATATGTGACAGAGTATAGCTGGAGTTTTTTAGACGATCAACATAGGGCATCTGCTTTAGGCCTGTGATTCTTTTAGTGAGGCATTTCTGTGGCCTTTCCAGTTGTTGCAGATGTCTTGAGAGGTACATACCAAACTGGGCATTGTATTCTATAATGGGTCTAATGAGGGATGAGTACAGTGGGTCAATGACCTCCTTTTTTCTGGATGAAAAGCCCTTAGTGATGAGGTGAGCCACATAGAAGGATTTCCTGACTGTTGTGGTGATGTGGTTATCGAAGATGAGACCACTGTCCACCTGTGTCCCTAAGTCTCTTATCACACTTTCGGTGTGTACTGCCACCTATGTGGTAATTCACGGGTACATGTTTTTTTCCCAAAGGAGATAACTATACATTTCTTGGCATTGAGCTTGAACCCATGGCTTTGGCACCAAGCATCTGTTTCTGTAAGGCCCTTTTGTAGAATATCCACATCATTTGTTTGCAGTCATCTATGGACTTTGTTAGCCAGAGTCCCTTAGTGTTGGCCTGTACTTCAGAGAACTAGATGCCAAACAAGAGCGGTCCCAGGACTGAGCCCTGAGGTACTCCACTTGTCACTTGTCTGGAGTTGGATTTGGAGTCGGCTACTTTTACAGTGTGGGTTCTGTCAGTAAGCCACATGGCAACCCATCGAGTGACGTAGGGATTAATGCCCAGCTTAGTAAGTTTATCTATGATTCCAGAGTGGGGAATGGTGTCGAAGGCCTTGGTGAGGTCCAGACAGGCTGTGTGGACTTGCTGGTGTAGTTAGTATCCAAAGCTGAAATTTAATCCAATAACCAGAAAGGTAAAAGATCTGGTTATCACTGTAATAATAAAAGTCATATCTCTCACAAGAGTGAAACTTTGATGGGACATGTAAAACAGTGCATCATAGTAAAATGCAGTCCCAAGTAAAAAGTAAAATGTTTGTGAAAGCTTTGTGACATATATTTCTAAATAGGCAACAGAATATTAATTTATTTTTCTTATAAATAATAGAAAAAAAAAAGATGGTGCAGTGGTTCAACGGTAGCATTGTCGCCTCACAGCAAGAGGTTCTCTGGTTCGATTCTCACCTGAAGTGCCTTCTGTGTGGAGTCTGCATATCTTCCCTGCATTCGTGTGGGTTTCCTCTCACATTTCAAAGACATGCATCTGGAGCATTTCTCCCTGGGCCTCTGCTGAAAATTGACTTTGTTCTAAGTCGGACTTTCCCGGTTAAATAAAGAAATGAATGAAATGGAGGCTGACATAGTGGTAGCCATATTGATCATAGCTGAGAAAATGTTTCAGTTATTGTTTCCAAACAAATTGTTGCCAGTTACAGTAATTACTTAAAACAGTCATAGAGACAGTTTATTAGTATCGGATCAGACTATAGCTACAGTGTAAAACAAAAATAACAATTGTCATTAGTTCTAAAGAAATGAAAATTATCTGTTTTTTATTTTTGTGAGAAGTAGGTCTGGAAGCTTGTGATGAAATGATTTAAGTCTATGTAAGAGATAGTAGAAATACATGCTGAAGTGTTACAAGAACTTGTTACGCATCACATGGTCTGCAAACTGCCATTATAGTCAATCCAAATGTTTCTTCAAAGTTGTGCAGGAGTCTGACATCTGCAGTGAAAAAGAAGACTGATTAGAAAGATTAAAAATATGATCAGTCTAGTCAAGTATAGTGGACAGCCTTTACCTCTGGGAAGAGGACAATTCAGTCTGCATGTATAGTGATTACAACTCCACTGTTAAACAAACTGCTACTACACAAATCCACCCACTGTCTTGAGAAGAAGAGTTAATGCCATACTGGATGGTAGAATTTTGATACTAAAAACAATTTAGCATCTGCTTATTAACAAATACTACTGAATGAGTCAAGGAAATGCATAACCATTAATGTAGACAGAGGTTTATTTATGCATTACAGATTTCCATTTAGTGTGAAATCTAGACTTTCTATTAAAAAAAAAAATAAAGTAAAATTTGTTGAAAGATTTGAATGTGGTGGTGTATCTAGATGCTAGACAAGGTACTAGTCATGGGGAAGACAGAGAATGAGCACTTCAGTATGTTCTACAAAGCGTAAAAGACTGGGTATGGTGGAAAATATAAAAAATAAATTAAAAATGGGGTTTGCAAGTTGAAAATTAAGTCTGTGGCATGTAACAGATAAAAAAGGAATTTGTCCATCAGCTGAAAAGTTAATTTGCAATGTACTCCCTACCTTCACTTATGTGAAAGTGTTGCAAGCATTTCTAGACTTGCAAAACTATTATAGAAATCCTGCATGTAGTCAGAGCACAGTGCTGCTAGCACCTTTATACATGTTACTGAAAGAATAGATAAGGTGATGGAAAGTGTTACTAATTTGTAATAAAGTGTTAGCAGACTATGAGCAAGACATTCCATTGTTTTTTTTATGTATAATGAAATAACCTTGATTTGAAGACTCAACCAAATGAAACAAACTAATTGAAACTTTAATGAGATGCAAAAAATAAACAATTAAAAATTGTTTTATGCAGTGGCAAGCCCTGCCCCCACCCCAAAACTCCCTTGCTTACCTAGACTAACTCCACAATCATGCAGCCATGGAGAAAACTGAACAGACCAAAAGCTTTGAATCACTCCTGCTATACTATACTGGTGCTATACTGCAATAATGCTATACTGGTGGCAGTGGTGCTATACTATAATAATGCTATACTGGTGGCAGTGGTGCTATACTGCAATAATGCTATACTGGTGGCAATGGTGCTATACTGCTATAATGCTATACTGGTGGCAGTGGTGCTATACTGCTATACCGGTGGCAGTGGTGCTATCCTGTTATAATGCTATATTGGTGGCAGTGGTGCTATACTGCTACAATGATATACTGGTGGCAATGGTGCTATACTGATATAATGCTATACTGGTGGCAGTGGTGCTGTACTGCTATAATGCTATACTGGTGGCAGTGGTGCTATACTGATATAATGCTATATTGGTGGCAGTGGTGCTATACTGCTATAATACTATACTGGTGGCAGTGGTGCTATAATGCTATACTGGTGGCAGTGGTGCTTTACTGCTATAATGCTATACTGGTGGCAGTGGTGCTATACTGCTGTAATGCTATACTGGTGGCAGTGGTGCTATACTGCTATAATGCTATACTGGTGGCAGTGGTGCTATACTGGTGGCAGTGGTGCTATACTGTAATAATGCTATACTGGTGGCAGTGGTGCTATACTGCAATAATGCTATACTGGTGGCAGTGGTGCTATACTGCTATAATGCTATACTGGTGGCAGTGGTGCTATACTGATATAATGCTATACTGGTAGCAGTAATTTTCAGTGTAAAACAACAATAAACAAACTGTATATAATGAAGTGCACTGTACAAGTTGCAATCTCATCAAGATTAATTCAACCAGCAGTACGGAAGCTACCTGCCACTTATAGTAGGTGGTGATACTACAGTGTAGGTACTGGAACTGATTCAACATGCTACGCCATTAGATGAGGAAACAATACCACTTGTGTGCCAAGAACACAATCCACAGCAGAAGGAAAATATTTACATATTGGAAAAGAAGTGCTACCTATGATCTTTGGAGAAAATAAATTCTAATAGTACTTCTGAAGCAGAAGATTTAAGTCCACTGCAGACCATTAGCCACTATTAATACTTTGGTGAGTAGAAGAGTCTGCCCACCATGGTGACCCATGTATCCAGAGGCACTCTGAGTGTAAAATATCACAAGGATATCACATGGTCTGTCAATTATTCCATTTCCAGAAAGTACTGATAAATAACCAAAGGTATGACAGTAAAAAAAAAAACAAACAAAAAAAAAACACTGTCTTAAAAAAAATCATTTCCAAAAAACAACATGTTCTTATAAGCGATCATTTCCAAGCAACTCCAATAAATGATGATATGATAGCTGGAATGGTAAGAAATGATAGTACAGATGGAAGGTAGGTCTCATACAGCAGATGAAAGCTTAGAAGTATAAGAGAAGACATGAACATAAGAGAAACATTTTGTCCCTTGAGAAACAAAAATAATTATACCATGGAAACTAAGGAAACCAATATAGGAAGAATTGAATTTAAACACCCTGGTAATGAGAAAATGAAATTCTTGGAATGAAAGCCTGTGTAGTAGACAAAGCTATGTGATAAAACTGAGTACATGTTCTAAGACAAAGAACCAAAGGGAATGGCTAACACTCACTGCCCTGAAAAACTGAGCTCTGTAAGAAGGATTGGGCTAAGATGTTAGACCTTTTCAGTGTGATGCAAATGACTTAGATGTTTCGTTGAGTCCATAATGCTACACAGTAAATCTGAAGTTTCAGAAACACGAGTCAATATCAGAGTTGAAACATATACAGTCAGATGAGATACTAATTCAGCATTTGACTTTCATATATGGAGTTTTCAACTTATGGACTCTTTTCAACAAATGGATATTTGCCTACCTCAGACCGAGGAACTCACAATTACCATTTTATTCTGATAAATGCTGTTATGTTTGAAATAGAAAGTGAGAGGTATTAACATGTCATACTGACTTTTTCTATTCAGTATGTTGGCAGTACTGAGTATGTGTAAACAGAGGTCAGGCTGCAGTATGTACTGTGTTTGCACATGAGCACATGGTTCAGGTAATGAAATGCATATAAGAGTATGTCTGTTCTCCTTGCATGTTCTTTCTCAGTACAACATACTTTAGGAGACATGGACTGAGAAATTTCCATCATATAAATCATACTTATTCCTATATCTCCTATGCTTAATCAGCTGTGCATTCAACCGTCTCTTCAGTCTGTGAAGAATGGCATGTCCTCCACTGATACTACAAACACTTCAAGATGTCCCCTGTTGCCAAGCACTTGAACAACTATATAAAATACAGAAACCTAATTGACATTGATGGTATAAAAATATTATCCTCCCTAAAACATTCTTGCTACTCTTACAGATTTGGCACACAGACCAACATAGATAAAGGTTTGTAAGCAGTTCTTTACTGCCCAAAACTGATAATGTAATGCTGACATCATGCCCTATGTCTGACCACAATGCTATCACCTTCAATGTAACACTTAATACTGACCTCTTAAACTTTTGCCAAAGACTACCTGCTTATCTAGTAACAGTACAAGGATTTAAAGAATGGTTTCTAGATGAAATAAAGCTTTACCTAGAATCCAGTAATATTGGAGAGGTTTCAGATACTATCCTATGGGACGCTTTAAAGGTAGTTTTACATGGTAAAGTCAAAAGTTAGTATATAAATAAAAGGAAAGAGTGGTATAAAAAAACTGGTAGACATACAAAAAGAAATTGATGACCTAAAACTTACATCAAATGACAAAGCTGCATTAGCTGACATAGGGCCGGGGTTAGCATTTTGGGGGCCCCCAGCAAATGTCAAGTTGGGGGCCCCTTTGGCACTTCAAGTCTACATATCACCTTGTCACTGCCATCCTTCCTAAGCAACATTTTAGTTCATACTGCAAACTTTTAGGAGTAGTACACACAGACTGACCTGTAGCTACAATGCTCTTACATTACAACCGGGCCTGTGTACCACACTATGTTGGACCATCTCACAAAGGGACATTTACAGTTACTGGTATTTAGTTGCAACAATGATACACTGCAGCAACTTTATGTACAGGTCTGAACTTAGGTGACGTGGCACCCTAGACCTACTGTTTCAGCAACCCCCTCTACACACACACATACCCTCCAGTCTTCCCCAGCTTTTCCTCCATCTTGGGCTCCCCATACTATGCACGCTATTTTTTTCTTCCTTTTCCCTCATTTGCCTTACTCTTCAGTTTTTTCAAGAAGCCATAACTCCCTATATGCTCTAAAGTGCATTTTAAAGATTTTACTTTCTTTTTACACAATCTTTTCATCCAATGATGACTTGAACAGACATTATGACCGAGGAAAGAAATTGTGTTGCTGTGCAGCTTTAGTTTTCCTTGCATCCTGTCAACACACCTTTTTTGACCAAGACAGCACAGTAATAACCATTTAGGAAATAACTTAAATAAGCCAGGACCCAAGAAGCCATAGGGTTATAGATGTTCTGGGGTGCATTTTAGGGCATTTTCCCAGCCTTTTAATCCAGCAGTGACCTACTAAAAAACAAGAGTAAGAAAAGAATTTCAGTCTTATTTTTTTTCTTTCAAGAAAGATATAAGTTGTACCAAAGACTTAACGTTCAAAGATGACAAAATTTGCAACAGCAATAAACTAACAAGCTAATTGGTGTCTGCATACAGAAGTCCTATCTGGGAAATGCCTGCCTCCCTAACCCCCCCACCAAAAAAACAGACTGCCTAAGCATCCCTCTGGTGTTAGGCTGGCAAGAAAGCAGAGGTTGAAACTGCCATAGTCATGTATTTCAAGTCACTGCAGACATACATATACATAGCATACCTCCTCACTCCTCAACCCAAACTGTGGCAGGCAGCTACCTGTATGCATTCCTGAAGTGTGATTGTGAGGAAAGTGACACAAATAATGACTGCAGTGATGTATTTTACTTTGTTGTTCCTAGACAGTACCATGCCCCCACATTCATTGTACACCTCTGGGGTCTGAGAGAAAAGTAAAAGAAAATAATGACCACACAGTCCTGAGCCCAAACACAAGCAATAATGACCTCTTGTGCACACCTCTAAGGTCTAACTGTGATGAAAATTAAAGACATAACCCCACAACCCCCCAACACACACAAAAATACCCTACAGTAGCTTCCTGTACACACACATTCAAGCAGGGCTGGTATTAGTATGGCTACAGTTGAGGGCAGAGGCCATTATCAGCTTTATCCGAACAGGGTCATATCACAGCCTGTTCAAGTTAAAGAGCGTAATCAGAAAATTAATACTCCAGACTCTTCCCCAAACAGCAACAGCTTTTGTGGGGCCTACTTTTCCCCAACCAGCAACAGCTTTTGTGGGGCCCCTACAAAGTCAAGGATGATTAAGTGAGCTCCCTGTAACCATTTACATAATCTGGGGAGTGGGTCCCCCAGATTCTTAGATGATCTAAGTGTCTAAATGTTCTGTGACATATTTTGTGCCTCACTTTTGAAATATAATTACTTGCTAGCTACATTTTTTACTGATATCCAGAAGAATAATATGTGTATCCTGGCATTACTGGGTGTGTGCACACAGATAAAAATCACTGATACTTTTTACACACACATGTATACACACATACACACACACACACACACACACACACACACACACACACACACACACACACACACACACACACACGTATAAGCCATAGCAATACTAGTTTTGTACCACTGCTACTGGCACACCAGATCAGTGACTGCTACATAGCAGTTAAACAGTAGCAGGTGTAAGTCACTTTTATTTACCTCAATGCAGAGTAATGCAAACCTGTCACTGTTGCTGATTTCACAGACCTTCCTTGATTTTGCTCATAATTTTGCTCTGTCCTTCATAAAACGTTTGATCTGCTTGTGAATCATTCAGGACTACAGACCGTCATTAAATCCAGATATCAGAGTTTTATACTTATTGAGCAAAAAACTGCATGTTGATGCAAAATGTGTTATTCTATTAACTTTTTAATTGTATTAGAGTAATATTTAAAACATGTTCCTAATTTTCAGCTTTTATTCTGCAATTATTGGTATTGCACTGAACTCTTCAGCAAAGAAGTTGGGAGTTATAGCATCACCCTTCTGCCAGTGTTTATAAAACTCCCTGTATGAGAAAACCATCCCTTAAGATCAGAAACATCAGCTGTTCTTATACTCCAAGGTATGTATTGAGATCAGTCACACTGTACTGATGATCTCTCTAGTGCTTACCTTGCCTATATTCATTACCAGCTTTATTCTAACAGAGCCATATCACAGCCTTGTTCAGATTAACCAGCCTAATCAGGAAATTAATGCATTTTTCCTCCTCTTTTTTCCCCAGTCAGCCACAGCTTTTATGGGGCCCCTTGCAGCCATGGGTATTGCAGGTACACAAAGCTGGATATGTTGTTAGTTTTAGTGAAGAGAATGTCCACCAGCAGATTTTAACTAAGCCAGGGGCACTATGTCAGTGGTAAAATATTTAATGGAATTGTGAAAGCTGTTGCTTGATAAAACACTGTTACTATAACTAGTGATATCTTTGAATTTTAAATGAGAAGGGTTGCTACATACCTGGTTTATTAAATATGCAATATTCCTGTACTAGCTTTTGTTGTTTTGATGGGCATGTTACAAAATATCAAGATAAGATAACCTACAGTGGTTGGGGTCCCCCAGGAACAGGGGGCCGCCAGCGACCGCAGGGTTTGCTGGTGCCTAAAGCCGGCTATGGACATATGTTAACTGAACAAGGAATATCAGGATATCAAGCAGCATAAAATATCAACACCTCTGGAAAAATCAGATTACAATCCTACTCAATTAATCCCAAGAGTATGAACAGGATTGCAATTAGATCTAAACATTTAAATGAAAAAAGTCATATAAAAGAAATAAACACTAGAAATAATCAGACTATCAAAGTTACAGATCTAAAAATATCTTATTATGTTTTAAAAACCATTACAAGAATATTAATAATAACTCTACAAGTGATAAAAGTATAGATTACTTTTTTATTAAAAATATTCAAAAGAAGCTATCCAAACACAATATTAATAATATAGATAAACCCTTTTCCTTTAAAGAATTAAAGGAACAAATAAAAAATCTTAAGACAAAAAAGGCACCTGGGCTGGATGGTCTAATTCCAGAATTTTACAAACTGTTACGTGATAACACCTTGAAAATCTTACTCAATACAGTCCAAGAAATAAAAACTACAGCAAACATCCCTCCCTCATGGAAATATTCTATCATCTCTCCCATCTTAAAACCAAATAAAGAGCCCGACCTTTGCAAATCATACAGACCAATTTCTTTGCTTAACACTGATTATAAGATATTCATGTCTATCTTAGCAGACAGATTAAATACTATTCTTTCAGTAGTAATTCATGAAGACCAAACCAGGTTTATCAAAAACAGAAAGTACAAGACAATTTAGTTAGATTACTGTCCTTATTAGACTTAGCAAACAAGAAAAAAAATGAGTTTTCTATTTTAAGACTTGATATAGATAAATATTTCGACACACTACATTGGCCGTATCTGTTTAAAGCTCTGCAAAAATACAATTTTTCCCCAAACATGATAGAATTAATTAAAAAACTATATGAAAAGTCCATAGCCTATGTAAAGATTGGATCTTATCTAGCGAGCCCATTCGAAATATTAAGAGGTACTAAACAGGAGTATCCCCTCTCCCCATTACTCTTTGCCCTGGCTATTGAGCCTCTTGCAAATTATGTTAGAAATAATGACAGTGTTAAAGGATATAAAGTGTCAGACAAATTATCCCCCAAGATACAACTGTTTGCTGATGACCTACTAATAACTTCTAATGATATTGAAAATTCAGTAGATCACCTATTACATAATCTAGACTTCTTTGCAAACATCTCTGGTCTAAAATTCTATCACAACAAAACTCAGGCACTTCTAGTGAATAAAAACGTTACTAGGAAACTTACAGCAAAAGGAGACATAAACTGGGAGGGCACGCATATTAAATATCTAGGTATCATTCTTCTTCTTTTTTCGGCTTTTCCTGGTTAGGGGTCACCACAGCAGATCACCTGTCCGATCATGATTGGCAGTGGAGTTTTATGGTGTTGAGTTGCCAGCCAGTTTTGAAACTAATTATAAAACAATCACATCTAATTACCAACAAATTACAAACTCAATTATAAGTCTAACTGACGGTTGGAACAGACTCTTTTTCACATCTGAAGACAGACTAACTTTAATCAAAATGATACCGTTACCTAAAATCTTATTCATTGGCCAAGCTCTAATAATTCCCCCACCTGTCAAAATTAAACAGAAAATCATTAACTTATTACTCAACTTCCTTTGGTACCCCCCCCCCAAAAAAAAAAAAAAAAGAATTTATCTTCTCTGGCACACCATAAGCTGGGATGAAGGAGGTATAAGGTTTCCAAATATTGATTTTTATTTAAACTCCGCATTTATTAACATAGTGTTGCTTTGGAATAATACTTCCTATACATCATATTAGAAATCAGTACTTGAAACCTTACTTAGGAATAAGACATTGCTTGAACCATATACTCAAATACATACAACCATCTTTATATGGATTTTAAAAATATACATTCAAAGTGAAAGGTCAAAACTTGTTCTCACACCTCTTATAAACCAAATATTGCTGCTGTTTAAAAAGCTTATGTTTTCTTATCAATTGATTAAAAACATTATTAATAATTATGTTTCCTATTGCCTACACAAATGAATGTTTGATATCTTTTGATACTCAGAAAATGTTAGACTTTAAGAAGGGTGACCTGTTATACTGAAATCAATTTCTCTCAGCTAATAAGATAAGGTCTGCAGACTATTTGATCAGCAGATATAGTTTGCAAAATTGCAATTGGCTGGACATGCAAACTTGTAAGGATTTTATACATACAAAGCTCGTACCCTCATTAGGCATACAATAAGAGCAACTTAAAAATCTTGGATTTTTTTCTCAACCGTTATTAATAGCTTACGAAAGAACACTTCATACATATCTGTTATTTAAAAAATTCTCAGAAATGATTTTAGCAAAACAGATATTTCTTTTTGGAATTATTCAAGTGAAGTTAATAAACAAGTACTCTCAGAAAAAGATAAAAACAAACTTTGTTTACAGTCTGTGAAGGAATCCACATCTTCTCTGTTCTGGCATGTATACACAGGAAATTTCTACATAGATGTTTTATCACCCTACATAGGCTAGCAATAATGTACAAGAGAGATGAAATTAAATGCTGGAGATGTGGACACCCTAATGCTGATTGGATACAAATGGTTATTAATTGCAAAACAATTTCTCCATTTTGGTTAGACTTTAAATATCTTTGTAAAGCTCTATGGAATGACAACTTTACAATTTCTGACTCCCTTTTCCTTTACAGTGTTCCTGTTCATAGGTTAGTACTGGGCTAATTGCCCTTGTGGGTCATTTTAAGCCTAGTCAATTACCCCATGTGAGAATCAAACCCTGCACCTTGTGTCTGCAAGGTAAACACCTTAACCATTATGCCAACCTCCCACCCAATAAACAGCCATTGCAGGTCTTGAACCCAGGACCCTGTACATTATAGTCACAGCAGTTAACTACTAAGCCAACACAGCTGTAAATATACATCTTTGATGAGGCAAGCTCTTTCCAGTTGTGAGAATCAAACCTTGCACCTTGCAGACTAGAGGCAAACCCCTTAACCATTGTCCCACTGAGTTCCTGAAGTCATTCCTAAAAACCCAACATTTTTACTATGGTCTAGCCTCTCTTTAACAAAGAAGATTATTACTAAAAATTGGAAATCCCAATCTATGCCTGTCTTTAAAGCTGAATTTATTCATCTTGCGAAATAAATTTGTAAGAATGAGATTGTTACTATAAAAGCAAGGATTAACAACATAACTCATCATTTAATTTCTTGAACAAAGTTGTCTAATCTGTTAGAGAAATATTAAGTGTTATCCTATGTATATTGCTTTTTTAATTGTTATGAACATTGTATATAGTTTTTTTTCTTTTTACTATACTTATTTATTTATTTATTTTATATTTATTTATTTTACATTTGTTAAGCGGGAGAGTCCGACTGGATACAGGTCCATTTTCAGCAGAGGCCCAGGGAGAAAATCTCCAATTACATTCATTTTTAACATTAAAAGCCATTACATGTGACATTCATTACAGCCAGACTAACATTGTGAAACTAAATAACACATATTGTAAACACTCTGAGTAATTATGAGAGCAACAGGTAAGACAGTGTAAACATATTCATAATTATGAGGAGCAATACATGGAATTCATTACAGTAGCTACTAGACAAATGGATGAGCAGTTAGTAATGCTCTCGTAACATGCCAGAAAACATTTCCTATCCTGTAGTAATATTAGGACTATGGGTAGGCTGAGAAGGTAGCATATTTTAGTGTGGTGCAGAGAGATTAGCTATATACTAGAGTGTTATCCAGGGGTGAGACAGGAGCAAAGCCTGTTGTTCATGAAGTGAGTTTTAAGGAGTTTCTTAAATTGAGTGATGGAGTTGTTGGATATTAAGTGGGCAGGAAGGGAGTTCCAGAGTTTAGAGATTGAGTGGCTGTAGGCAGATTTTCCTGCTTCATTGTTCAATTTGGTGACCTGTAGGTGATTTTGGGTGCTAGATCTTTAAGGTTCTAGTAGTGGTGTGAGGGTAAATTGGATGTTGTAGAGCTGGAATTTTGTCTGAGTGGTTTAATATTTTGTGCACTAGTGAGAGCTGATTGCTTTGAAGTATTAGTGGGAGCTCTAACCAGTTAAGTTTGATGAGACACTCACAGTGATGAGTTCTATAGGATGAGCCTGTAACAAACCTTATCTTATTGTAGCATGATTCGAGTTTGTTTAGATCAGTTTTGCGAAGGTTAGTGAGCACTGTGGAGGCATACAGTAATGTAGATAGCAGGTGTGTCCTTGCTATTGTTATTTTTGAATGGTTTGAGAGATAGTGTTTGTTTCGATAGAGTAGTCTGAGTTTTTTGTGAACTTTCTTTATAGTTTGAGCAATGTGTAGATCAAATCTAAGGTGGCTGTCTATTTCTATGGCTAGCAGCTTGGTGTGATTGGTAGGGGTAACAGTGGTATTGTTGTTGGCAGTGATAGTACAGCTTTCAGTGCGGGGAAGGGATCTGTGGGAGCTAAAGAGGAGTAATTTAGTTTTGGATGGGGTAAGAATGAACTGTTGGTTGGCGAACCAAGAGAGAAGCATTCTTGTGTTTGGGAGGAGGTGATCTAGTGTGGGGGCTGCACATATAATAGTGGTGTCATCTGCATATTTTACTATAGAGGCTTTGGCTGTGGTGGATGGGAGTTGGTTGGTGAACAGTGTAAATAGTAAAGGACCTAAGATGGAGCCTTAAGGGACCACTAGGGAAACAGGCAGCAAGGAGGAAATTTGGTTTTGCCACTTTACTGCTTGCTGCCTACCAGATAGATAGCTCTTAAACCAAGAGATAGAAGATGAACTGAGGTTTAAGGTGGAGAGTGAGTGAAGGAGTTTCATATGTTTGACCATATCAAAAGATTTGGATAAATCTAAGAATGTAGCAGATACAATTAGTCCATTATTTCTGTGGTTACTTATGGTGTTAGTGAATGAAATAAGTGCAGTGGTAGTACTATGGAAGGGTCTGAAACATGTTGCTTGTATAGATAGTAGTTTGTTTTCTAGCAGATATTGCATCAGTTGTGTGTGGATTACCCTATCAAGTATTTTTGATAAGGGGGATAGTACAGCTATAGGCCGGTAGTTATTGAGTTAGAAAGAGTTACCCCCTTTGTGCATTGGTAGTATATGAGATATTTTCCATAAGTGGGGTACAGTACATTCCGAGATGGAGCTCTTATTTAGAATAGTGACAGGGTAGGCTATAGCTTCTGCGGCTAGTTGTAGATATTCAGTTGGTAGGTTGTCGGCGGCTTGCGTGGTAGGTTTGAGTTTTTGGAGAAGTTTTTGAATGGTCTTGATTGATACTGAATGAAAGTTAAAGTGGGTGCTATTGTCTTTTGTTTCAGGAGTAGGAGATGTTTTTGTTGGAGTGGGGTTATTAGGGCAAGTTTAGTTATTTGTAAGGGCTCGGATAGTTTCTGTAAAGAACTTGTTGAATAGTGTGGGGATATTGTCATGGTTAAGTTATTGTGTTATAAAATGAATAAAAACATTTTGGAAGAAAAAAAAGAATGGCTTGGCGAAACGTTATTCTTGGATTACTGAAATTGTCCCTCTTTAAACTCTAAAGAAGATGAAGGAGCTAAAGGCCATCTACTCCTCTATGTTCAACTGAAAAATGTAGAAGTGAATTTAAGGGTGAAGATGGGAAATCCTGGCATTATGCTAAACTGTAGCTTATCTCTTACTGAATAAATATCTTTCACTCCCTGGGTTTAATTTTCTGTTATGAAAATATCACTCAGTTTAAGCACCTGATGCTTGAAAATTATCTGAAAACAGTGACCCACACCTTGCTTCATGAGAAACTACTCCAATGTTCTCTGCATAGGAACTCATACAGAAAAAAAAATAAAGGCTGTATCTATGTCCAGGCTGCTAAGAGAAACTGCAAGATCTATCCACAGGATGTTCTGCTATAAGTGTTGCACCAGCTGCCACTTCATCAGAAGTGCTGCAAGGTGCCATGTTTGGCCTGTGATGCCCTTGATGATCGGAGTCTCATGTGCCTAAAGATCTACTGAGACAGTGCCACATGACAAAGGATCCCTGTTTTGCTGCCAGGTTGCACAAGAGGTTTGCAGTATTCATGAACTCAGTGACTTTTCTTTTATAGAAACTCCTCTATGGAACTACTCGGTGGCTTAGACTATGCTGCACACTTCCTCCATTTAAGGCTCAGCTCATTACTTCTTTACATACCAGTTAGAACTGGATAATTACAGTAATTTATGATGCATGTTCTTAGTTGTGATTTAAATGTCTAGGTGAGATATTATAACAGTTTGTTTAGTCCATTGATATATGTGTATTTCTTTAATTAGAGCTGTCTATTTTGCTTTTTAATTAGTAGAGATTTAGAAGAGTACAATAAAAATAAAGTGACTGATTGATTAATTGATTACTTCGTAGTTCCTCTGTGCTCTGCCTTGTCCTTCATACTGTTTGAGTTGCCTATCTACAATAAAAATAAAGTGACTGATTGATTAATTGATTACTTTGTAGTTCCTCTGTGCTCTGCCTTGTCCTTCATACTGTTTGAGTTGCCTATCTACAATAAAAATAAAGTGACTGATTGATTAATTGATTACTTCGTAGTTCCTCTGTGCTCTGCCTTGTCCTTCATACTACTGTTTGAGTTGCCTATCTTTTCATCCATTCTCTTCATCTAGTGCCTGACACTGATCTTTCGTCACTTTATCTAAACTGTGCTCTCACTGCCCTTGGCCTTCTGTGTTTTATCCACCTAAATGAGGATCTGATCACCTTCCTTACCATTCTGTGCATAGGTATAATAACTTTACTCATGCTTTCCATTCCAGACCTCTGTAGTTCACTCTCATCAGCATTCTCCTCTCTCTGTTGATTGTCTCCCTCAGAAGACCGTTGGGAATTTAAGTACTGCCTGCCATTCACTCTCTGGGGACAAATGACTCCAGCTGATATGCTTTTAACATTCACTATTGTTTGTTAACTTCAACAACCATCTTCTTGACCTACCTTCTTATTTCTATTACCTATTTAATTTCTCACAGGGATACATATCCATGCAATCCTTGGCCTGCTTATGCATTTCTAACTTTTTCATTTCTACTGCCTCTTGCATAACTTATACAAAGTGTGTGGGGCCTAAATCTTAACCTAGAATGGTCTAATAAGGACCACAGCTCTTCCCACTCAATTGTTGCCTGTTAATTAATTTATCCTCTGTTGACTGGGTTAGTTCCACTAGTGGCTTCTTTTCAGGGGAGATCTGAGGTGTTTTTTTTTTTTTTATACTGGGCCATCAGGGAACCTCCTCTACTCTTTCTGACAGGCACAGTGGGATCTTTTACATCCACCTGAGCTACCACCAACTCAAGCAGATGGGACCTCAGTTTAACATCTCATCTGAAGGATGACACACTCAGAAGTGCAGCATCCCTTAATGCTGCATTGTAGTGTCAGCAATTCAATCATCTGGAGTGGGAAAAGAACTCACAGCCCTCTGGTCATCCAGCACTAAAGACAAGTGTGCTACCTGTTTACCACCAACACTGTTATTGCAGTGTGGGCTATTTTTATTAGTGGCCTGAACTCCTGGCTTCAACTCGCTGTTTCTTTCTTAGAGCTTAATTATGTCACTTACACAAGTATGTTTCTTCTGTTTATCTTCACTGCATGTGATTGCTACCCTCTCCTCAGTTCTTTCTGTCATCTGCATGTTCTAACTATGGCAGGGTGTGACATATGTCTCATCCCCCACTGTTTACAATCCACTCACTGCAAATACTTTCTTAGCTTTATATATTCAAACCAACACACCCCTTCTACCTCTTATCACATTTACCTGTAACATTCTCCCACCAGTCTAGCTGCCTTATGACACATGCAACCCCCATTCCTCATTCTTCCTATTCTCTGTCACCATTTCCATGTACCAGCTTACCTCAGTCATTGCTCATGATTCTGGACGTGAATATCATTGCTCTTAACCTTAATTTCCCATACTGTTCATGTCCTTCCCTATTTGCACTAGCTCTATATTCTTTCAGACATCCTGTTTCTGTGCCTGGTAAATTTCTTACTTTGTAGTTGCACTTCCCTTTCTAAAATGGCAACTCACTACATTTGCCAGTGTGTGCCATACCATCCCTTGAATAAGAAGCATACAATTTCTGTCTGTCATTATCTACTATAACTTTATAATATTTCATCTCTGGCCTTTCTTGCACTTTTATACCAACAGTTATCCACCTACTTGATATGCAGATTGATATAATAACAACCAAGCACTCTTCACAATGCAAAGAAATTTTATTCAACAAAGCTTCAGCTTCAGTGAATAATTAGATGTCTGAAAGCTTTGTTAAATAAAATTTCTTTGTGTTGTGAAGAGTGCTTGGTTGTTATTTTGGACTTTTGGTGTTACTCCACTTTATCCATCTGCTCATCTTTGACTTTTTGATATGCAGATTGAGCATAGTGCACAGGATAGTAAAAACAAATCTGACTGATCTGAAGTTTGAAATACCCTTGTAATCCTTATATCACAGTCACAGAACCCTGGCTTACTCCTGATATTCCTTTTCCTGCCACTATGCTAAGCAAAATTTACTCTTCACAAGTGAGAAACCTGGTATAGAGTCTTGAGGAGGCACATGCCCCTGATAACACATAAATTCACTTTTTCCAAACTTTGTAAATCCCTTTCTAGATCTGATACATATTCCAACTAGCTAGCAGCTGACTGGCTGAAAGGAGGTGGAAATCTAAGGCTGGTATTGTAGGCATCGATACCCACCCACCCAGTTCACCTGGAAGAACCTCTGACACTCTGATCAAACATCTTGCTGTTATTCACAGGGATTTCAATCTTGACTGGAACCTCAAAATACCTTCTATTATTTACAGCACTATCCCATGCATTTTCTCCAACTGTCACTGACCACCTTCGACAAAATATACTTAAAGTTGTGAATACTTTTATTAACTATCAGCATTTTGTCAAAACAATATTAGGATGCTTACCTTCTGAAACTCTTGCAAACAAATTAGTATAATGTTTTAATGGAATTGTTTGCAGATGAAGGCTTCCTTAAGTTCAAAAATATACATCCTCCCTTGCAGGCCAAGCAATATCTTGATTTTATTTTACTGATCATCATAAAAGCAAATGACAATGCTTGGCCTGAGCAGAAAACAAACTAAGAACCAATACGACCAAACAGACGTTATCTAACTTGAGAATAATTGCAAATAACAAATGAAGGATGCCAGTGCTTCCTTCATCTGGAATGTGAGGTTTCCCCCAAGTTAGGAACACCAGAGTGTTTTGGAAACAAGTTAAACAGTTGGCTTGGTAGGAAATCACCCCCCAAACTCCTTGACCTAGCAGGATCTCATTGCTCTGACCCTCTTTTTGAAGGCAAGCTATGTGTATATCTTCCGTTTAATGACTGTTCAATACACTCCTTAGATGCAGACGACTTTCTTTCCTTCCTCTTATCCCTATTTAGGAGTTCTGCTGTACCATCTTGCAAAATGTGAATTACTTATCAGAAGTGGCCCTGATGGACAACATTCCTTACTTTTCAATGCCTATAATATTTTTATCTCTGTTGTACTGTACCACAGTTTCATTCTCTGTCTCCCACTTTACTCTACTATGTGTCTTAGTTTGAAAAACAAAACAGTTCAGTCTAAAGGAAAGAGAATCAATCAGCCAAGACTGACTATTACCACATCTCAGTAAGGTATCCTTTCTTTAAATTCTTCATAATGATGACTGCTTCCCAGATGAAAGAACACGTTTTGTTATGGTCTCCTATGTGATGAGTAGCATGACTTCAGACATGGCCATAATGGAGCTATTACACTATTCACCAAATGAATCTTTACTGACATGGACTAAGTGACAAACCACTTTAGCTGGACCAAACAAGACTGACAGATACTTTACTTACTGACTTGACCAGCACCTTAGATGTGATCTCCCACTTGCTACTACTGAAGGAAATTCTGTGACCTGGCCTCCAAACAAATAAAAATGTCTGGGTTGTCTGCTATTTTTGTGCATAGTTCCTTTGAAGTTTTGGTTGGTTTATCCCTATTTCAGACCACCTCTATTTCTAGGATTACCATAATGATTCATATTCTATCCTTTGTTGTTTTACCATCTTAAATGTACTTATTATTTTTTAATTTATGCATTTGGTGTTTGTTTATCAGTTGGTTGGGCTGATCCAAAACTAATCATTTGCAGTCTTGACATGGGCATACAACATAAGTATCAAACACATCAGAAAATATCCAAAAAATCAGCAGCCAGAGAATGGTAAAGGTATCCTCTAACACACAAAAGCAGTAGTAGTATGTCAAAAAAGAGTAGACCACAGCACGAAAGAAGTGCATAAACGATTTATTCCACAGAGATTAGATTAGCACTTTCACGTCTTATTGACGCTTATTCAGATCTTAAAACATATCAATAAAACACACCTTTGAATATCATCCAATTAATACAAAACAGCCAATAAAACTTCAAACAGAATATTAATTAACCAATTAAGTCACTTAAAATGTATTTACTTCAGGACAAGATACAATCCATATCCCACTATCTCCTTACAATAGGACCAATAAAAACACTTTACAAAGTATATAGTGACCAATCCGATCACTTAAAGGCAACAAATGAAAACTTCAGGGAATAATAGATAACCAATCAAATCACTTTAAGTGCTCATACTTTAGAATACAGTTCTAAAGTAACCACTTTGTATAAACCATATTTCCTACATAGTTTCAATAGAGCAAATATAAACACTTAAAAAGCATCAGATAACCAATCAATTCACATGAATAATATACATGCTTTATATTATGGTTACAGGGAAACCTCCTTATTCAGTCCATGCCACCTACCTACTTGCACTAAAATGATCTACTGAAGCTCTAAGAGTTTGATATAGTTAATTAAGTCCCCCTTTTTTCATAACTTCATTAAATAATTTTAGACAACCAATTCGATGACTTAAATGATACAGTTACTCTGTAATATGAAGTAATCCATATCCCCTATCTCTTTACAATTGCATCAGTAAAATTTAAGGGATAAATAATAACTAGCCAAATTGCTTAAAAAATGACAAATGAGGATCCTAAGAAATATCAAATAGCCAATTAAAACACTTCAAAAGTGCTCTTACATTAAACTATGCTTCTAAGAGGCCAATACATTTAAGCTATTGTTACCTATTCTTCTAATATTGTTGGTTTAGAGTTTGATTTCTATTTTCTAGTAACTGCTTTTCTGGCAGCATCCAGAATTAAACTCAGCAAGGCCTCACTTTGTCCAGGCAATTCAGAGCCTTTATCACAGCTCAAAAAATTATTTCACTGGTTACACTAATTTGCTCACCCAGCATTTCTGACAGAATAGTCGGCATAGAATTTTATAAAGTCTACCAACTCATTGCACTCCCAAAAACATGTTCCCAATTACCTCTTTCTTCCCCATCACACCTCCAGACAGCTTCTATTATAGATTCAACTAAAACTCTACAAGTGCTGGTCTTTTACTTAGGGTGCCCCTATTCCTTTCTGTTTACCTATATTCTGATATCAGTCCTTGACAGGAAGACAGTCTGTAGCCTGCAGTCCAAATTTATTTTTACACTCTTCCCAGTCTATTACCTTTCCATCTCTAATTATTTGTTCCCAATACCTTTGTTCCTTTGCCAGTTTTCTCCAATAAATTCCAGCTCCCTCTTGCTTATTCTCTGTACCCCTAATTGCACTCATCCCTATTGGCAGAATCTCCTTTCTCCATTTCAGTGTTGGCTTAGTTCTTAAAATACTTTCTGCTTCTTTATTAATATAATATTCTGTATGGTTATTGTTATTCTCCTTAAGTATCTGCATCCAAAATCCCAGTCTCTTCTTATTTCTTGAGCTACCCCCCCCCTTTTCATCATCATCCCTTTCCACTTTGAATTATATCATTCTGATTTTTCTATGTATAGGAACCTTAACTGTGAAGCTCTGAAATATCCCTTAAAATCAGGTAATACTAAACCACTTTGTTCTACTGGAAGGATCAGCTTGTCCCACTTGACTCATGTCCTCTTTCCCTCCCAGATAAAATCCTTCAACTCTTTATTAATTGCAATCCACAGCTTCTCCTCTGGTTGATAAAAATATGCCTGACCTATGTATAAAACTAAAGGGACTAAAACATTTTCACTGCTTGTATCTTACTATCCGTATTCATAAAAGAGAACTTCCAGTTTCTCAGGTTTTTGTATTATCTTTTGTTTAGTCTCTTCCCACATATGCTTAGATGCTTTCATGGATCCTTTCAACCCGTACTCCTAAGTATTTAATTTTATCATGGCCCCATAAATATTGTTCAGTTGTTCATTAATTCCTGCATAAAGGCCAAAGGCCATTCAGAATGCAATGAGTGTACATACCCTGGGACCCAACCAGGTATCAAGTTTTTTTAAATATCTGCAAATAAGAAGATTGTCAAAATGTAAAGGAATCCTGTTCCAAAGTCAAACTGATGACTGCTTTACAATAGTTTGCTCTTAGGACTGTCATTGACTCTTCAATTCGGCAAGTAAAATATGCACTTCAGGATAGTATGCTTGTACTCAACAGTTTAGTATATTTAATAGAGATTGCTATTCTTCACTGTAGAACCCCTTGTAGATTAAAATAAGTTTACCCTTCATATATCTGTAACTGACTGAAAAGAGGCCTAGGCTTTCCAATCTAGATGGATATGATTCATCTCTAAAAGTAATAATACACCTTGTACATTTTCATTGAATACCTTCTAAAACCAGGAGATCACCTTTCTTGTAGGAGCAAAACAGCATGTTGTACTCAGTGATGGGGCAAACTTATGTTCTGAACAACCTCAAAAGACAGTCATTATTTCATGAGTGTTGCTGAACCAATTTGTGCATGGGTACACAGTTTACATCTATTGCCTTTGTTTTATCTTCATTAATTTTGCATCCTGAAAAGACATGAAATTGTCTCAGAATGTTCCATAACACTGAAATGCCCTTTTTTGGCTTTATCAAGTACAAAATAATATCATCTGCAAATAAAACCAACTTTTCTTGGTTACCATTCCAGTCATATCCTTGAATTTCTGAGTCCCTTATTTTCTTTGCTAATGGTTCTAAATATAATGCAAATAACAAAGGAGAAAGAGGACACCCTGGCCAGGTTCCTCTGTTCATAAAGAACTTATCAGAGAGGACCCCCTCCACTTAAAATGTTGCCTCCAATCCCTCATATATCCTTCTAATTAACTTTCATTACTTCCATTGCCCTACTCATAAAATCTCAGCTTACACTGCCAAATGCTTTCTCTACATTTTTTATACTCTTCTTCTTTCTTATCATTGTTCTATTAATATTGTCAAATGTTTGCCTGCTATCCGCAAAATCACATTGATTCATATCTATCAATTTTGGCAACACCTTTATCATTCTTTTAGGGTTATAGACATATACACTTTATAATCATGGTTTAAAATTGACATAGGGCTATATGAAGCTGGATCTGATAGGTCTTTACCATCTTTATGTATTGCAGCCACCAGAGCTTTCTTCTGGAATGTTGGTGCTTGTCCTCCTTTTAAAATGCTGTTAAAACCTTCAGTATCTTTATCACTTTCTTCCCTTCTAGCTTCTAGACTTCCTCAGTAATACAGTTTATTCCCGGAGACTTTTGTGTAGATTGGTTATACATCACCATGTTTATCTCATCTCCTCCTCTCCTAACTGTTAATTGGACCTCATTTACCTCTAACCTTGGCATAGTTAATTCTTCCATAAATATTTCCATTTATACTTTTTCTTGATTTCCATATTTCTCTGCTTTGTACAGATTTTCTTAAAATTTCTGAAATACTTCTAATACCTCTACAGGGTCTCTGGTTATTCCTTGTTATAGACTCCTTAAGTTTGGCAAAAACCCTTTCTAATGTATGTTGCATGAGCCATTGTGCTAAAAGCTTTTGTGATCTGGGGTTATTATCAAAAACAGTTGCTTAACATCAATCTTTATAAACTTGTGCATATTATCCATGTAGTCCTTTATTTTTTAATTGGCACTCTGCAGTTGTGCCTCTTCTTGTTCTGTGAGATTCCCCATATTCGGGAATACTTTAATCATTTTCAGTCCTTCCAAATAATTGTTGTACATCTTAACCATATCCCTTTTTCTTTTATTTCTACCATATTTTAAACTCTGTTTTCATTTAATCTCACTCTTAGCTATATTTTCTGAAGAAATTTCTATCTTCCCCAGTAAGTCCCAAATAATTTCCACCGCACACTCTTTAAATTCCTCACTGTTTAACAGGTAGGTAGGGAAGAGCCAGTGTCTCATTTTTATTTCATTACCCAGCATTTTTATTTTGGTTATTATTGTAGTGTGATCTGAAATATTTATTGATACATATCAACATTCCACTTAGATGCACATGCTCCTGTGAAATATAATTTCTGTTTATCCTAGCCCAGTTTCTGTACTTTGGGGAATAATATGTAAATTCTCTGCAAGCTCCTACTACTGAAGTCACATCTTCCATACCAAATATTTTCATACATTTCTTCAAAAATCTACCCTGTTTTGTTATATTTCCCTCCTACAGGGGCGGCCCGTGCTATCGGGCTGCCGGACTGCAGCCCCCTCAACCAAAAAAAAAAAGAAAAAATGTTTTTTTTTAAATTTGCGGACTCCGCGCATGCGCAGTAGTCCCGACTACTGCGAGTCTACTGCGCATGCTCGCGGCAGTCCGGCAATCCAGGTAGGGGAACATAGGAGACGTCTGTGCACTTTTAAAGTGCACAGACTCGCTGGGAAAACGCGTCGGGACTGGACTGCAACAGCAGCAGTCAGCGTCGGGACTGTGGATTAGGGTTTGGATCGCGGGAATCTCGCGGGACTATGGAGTATTGCGCGGGCATTTGGATTAACGTTATGGGGAATGGGCAGCAAGGACAGGTAAGTGTGTTAATTATTTTAGTCTAGAATGGTAGGGAAGTGTGTGAATGAATGTCTATTTGAATGGACTGGTGTGTTTATTGTTTAGTAGGGAAGCCTATTTGAATGGACTGGTGTGTGTGTGTTCGCATGTATTGCTGTTATGTTAAATACCACTGATCAGAATTGCAGATCTTTAATACCTGGCAGAAAATGTAAATGCAGTAGTTCACTTAACCTTTATAGATTCACTATATATGAGCTAGAATTAGGGAAGTGTAGTTGAAAGAAGCATAAACACTGTTACATTTGACTGCTGCACATTTATTTCTGAACTTATTTTTTGTCCGTTTGCATTTGTAAACCATGTACACGTTTTAGTCAAAGGGCTCTTTTTAGCTACAACCAGAATAAAATGGCAGCAATAAATGACAGAAAAAAATAAAGTTGTGTTTAGTTCTATTATGATGAAGGAGTTCTGGTGAAGTCCTTTGTGTGGATAAAAGTGCTTAGTTTGTAGTATTGTGAACTTATATTAAAGAAGTATATCATCTATCCGGGCTTCTGTTTGTTTATATGATAAAATAACATCTTGAAAGTGGGTCTATGACAAGGTTTTATTATTATTTTTTTTTTTTTGTCACATTTAGACAAGTTAGAGAACTGTTACTGTCATGATGCATAGTATAAGACTGGATGTAGAGTCCCCAGTAGTTACTACACAGGTGTATAGAACAGTCTAATCAGGGTCAGTACTTGGCAACCCTGACCATTTTGATACAAACATGCTTTAGTCATTAAACAAGAACTAGCTTTTGTTAACCTTTATAGCCACACCATCATTTTTAAAACTCATGCATACAATCTACCATCAAGCAAAAATCAGCAGAATTAAATTCTATTAAAGTGTTACAGATTTAGCAGGGGTAGCACAATGACCCAGTAGTTAGCATGGCTTCTTTATATCTCTTGGTCCTTCAAGTCAATTCTCAGCCAAGATTCCTTCAGTGCAGAATAGGAATGCCCTTCCTGTGTCTGTATGATTTTTTGCAGGGTAATTTGATATCTTTTTACACCCCAAAGACCAGCAGTAGGCAAGCTTGAACTCTTGTCCCAAACTGGCCATAAGTTGTACACCATATGAGAGTGAGTAAGTGAGTGAGTTGCTGACTCTGTGTGTGTGTGTGTGTGTGTGTGTGTGTGTGTGTGTGTGTGTGTGTGTGTGTGTGTGTGTGTGTGTGTGTGTGTAAATGCCCTAGGTGCTCATGGTGGTGTGGTAGGGAATACCTCAGGCTTGAACCCCGTATGCAGGTGTTAAAGACGTGAGTTCCCTACCCACCACCATTTGTAAAAAAATTGCAGATTTTTGCCTCATATTTGATCTGATCTGTTCCTCATAATATCTGTGGTTTGTAAATGTTGCAACGCTTGATATTTGATGGTGTAGTAGTAGCATTGTTGCCTCACAGCTGCAGGTTCTCAGGTTTGATTCTTGGCTGGGGTTCCTTCTTTGTGGGGTCTGTATCTTCTCCCTGTGTTTGTGTGGGTTTGCTTTTGTGTCCTCCCATGTTACAAAGACATGTCTGCATTATTTCTTCCTGGGCCTCTGCTGAAAATTGTTTTTTTGTTCCAAGTCAGACTGTCCTGATTAACAAATGTTAAATAAAACTGACAGGCATTTGAATTTCAGACTTCAGGTTTCTGAATGTTTAATTTCTTACATATTTGATGGTGCAGTGGCAGTATTGTTGCCTCATAGCTACAGGACTTGTGGTTTGATTCTTGGCTGTGGTGCCTTCTTTGTGGAGTCTCCATCTTATCTCTGTGTTTGTGTGGATTTGCTCTGGTATCCTGCCATTTTACAAAGACGTGTCTACAGTATTTCTCCCTGGGCCTCTGCTGAAAATTGTTTTTGTTCCATCAGAAGTAAAATTGACAGGCATTTGAATTTCAGACTTCATAGTCTTCAGAAAATACATAGTAAAACAACTTTTTATTCTAGCAATAAATATATAGTAACACAACCTTTTATTATAGCAATTTTTAAGTTTATAAGATGACTATTTGAAATTTTTCCTTATTTTTGGGACTGTAATACCCTGATAGTGGCTTTGTCCAGGTTTTTGTGCTAAGGTTGACAGCTATGGCAAGAACTGAATTCACTGAATATGTTTGAGGGCTGTATTCCCTCATTACTGGGTTTGTCCAGGTGTTTTGTGCTAAGAGGTTGACAGCTATGGTGAGAACTGAATTAATTAAATGATAGCCATTTAAGTTTCAGTCTTCCTCTCGTTCACAAAACAGCTGATTTGGCATAGTGGTATGTTGCTCTTGACTGTTTTGCACAGGGACCTTGTCTGTAAAATGTACGGTGGTAACACAGCATTTTTCTTTCAGAAAGCAGGTGATTTGGCATAGTGGTATGTTCTGACTCTTTTTTGCACAGGGACTTTGGCAGTAAAATGTATGGTGGTACCGTGGTAACACAGCATTTTATTCTAGCAGCTTTCCAAGATTATACAAGCAATGTTTAATGTGTCCCTGGTTTTTGCTCTTTTGACCCCACCCCAATAAATTTGGCTTTTTCCAGACTTCTTGTGCTGCGAAGTTGAGATGCAGTTGAGTATTGAGCAGATTTTACAAGGAGCTGAGAGCAGCAGGGGAAGAGAAGTTTAGTGCTAATAGCACAACAGGCTGTGTGCTTGCTTTTGATGCCAAAGATTGTTGGTTCTACTCCCATAAAGGGTGAATGCTGAAAGTTAAGATACTAATTATGAGCCTGTTATCAGTTTGCCATCCATTTCCTATTGCAATATTACTAGCTTATTTTTAATGTAATTTAGGCAATTTATTCCACAGGGGCATCAGACACTTTATTGTTCGATGAAACCATGAAATATAAAGTTGATTGCTAGCACCAACCTATTCATTACAGATTTATTTAACGTGGAATTATTTAGATGACTTTTTTACTATTTCAGAGATTGTGCATATTTACTGATAATGGTGGACTGTAGAATTATGCATATTTACTGATAATAGTGGACTGTAGAAGTTTGAGTAGACTTTTATGATGGAAATGTTCTGAATTGGACAGTTTTGTTTCATTGTTTACTGGAAAAATGTTCAAAGCAATAGGAAGGTGTATCAAAGAGCACATGTATGTTTCATATGCAAGGGGCCTATGATTTGAAAACAGCCCAGAATTAATTTTTATCTGCCACGAGTAAAATGTATTTTCTTTGAATGTGGATTTTAATGTTGTTTCAGTGAATGTGAGTTTCAAGGGCAGAGAAGGTTTAATGCCAAGTTTGTTATGTCTTAGTGTTTGTGCTGTAAAATGCAAAAATAAAACTTTCAAATGAAGTTCAAATCATCATAGAAGTAAATCAGTATGCACATTAGTGTTTATGGTAAATGGAGTGAAATAGCAAATTAATGGATCATTGGAATGGCTGCAGGGAGGCTCCATTCGACCAGGGTTTTGTGAGGGGGAAGGGCGGCAAACTTAGACAGCCCCAGCTGAACCATACCTCCCAACTGTCCAGATTTTCAAAAAATGAATAGATGTTTCGCTTCTTATTTTTGATTTGTTCCTCATAAAAAATTGTGGTTTTTTGGCAAATCATTTAGGAATTAAGTCACTAAATAATGACACACCTAGTTTCAGACTTCATAACCTTCAGAAAAATGCATGCTAAAGTAAGACCTGTTCTATCAACTGTCCCAGTTTATAGAAGAGCATTTTTTAGTACTGTTTATATGTTCCCCCCAATATATTTGACCTTGTCCAGATTTATGTCCCAGTTTATACAAGAGCAATTTTTAGTACTGTTTATATGTTCCCCCAATATATCTGGCCTTGTCCAGATTTATTGCATTAACAGGTTGAGAGGTACATGCAAATAAATTGCTTTATAGAATTAGGCATAGCCAAACCTCTGAACTGCCCCTGATTTTTGACTCAAAATGTTGCTCTTCCCCTAATGATCCCTCTGCAAAATAGCAATTTTGGAAGAAAACATGGAGGGTTTATAATTAAGAAATAACTGTAATAATCAGATTACTTTTATTTCAGAAATGCATGTAGATTATTTTATTTTGTCAGCTGCTCAAATTAGCAGTACTAATATTAAAGTGTCCCTTCTTTGACAGGTTCCCAGCTGTATTGTGTTGCTATTTTTATATTTCTACATCACATTTTTTGGTCCATTTTTCATAAAATTGTGTTTGTTTGGCAAATTAGTGACAAATAATTAAAGACTGAAGTTAGAAAACAATGACAGACATTTGAGTTTCAGATTTTATACCCTTCAGAAAATTCATACTAATGCAATACCTATTCTATTATCTTTCTAAGTTTATTAGAGCAATATTTAAAATTTGTCCTTATTTGTGGGCATTTGTCCCACTTCTGTGTATGGCTTTGTCCAGATTTCTTGCTCTGAGGTTGAGAGGTATGACACATGTGTCAGGGCCATCACAGTCAGCCAGAGACATTTCAAATTGTGACATACTTGTTGCACCCCACCATGTACTGACTCTGGATGTGTCCAAGCAAGGCAAGGAGTAGTTATGCAGTGTAAATGTGCAGTGCCCCCCCCCCCCATCCAAGGTAGACACAAGTACTACAGTGGCTTTTCATCTGTCCTTGATTTTGCAGAAAGGTCTGGTTTCTGTCATATTTTTGCACTGTTGATTTATGCTTATTACTCAAAGTGCCTGTTGCTCTGTGTTTAAGTAGCAATGCTTTAATGACCATAATGTAAGCTTGTCTGAGATCGTAAGATGCAAGTAAGCTTTAATAAGTATACTGTTAAAGAATTGCCAACATTGAAAGCCTTTCTGTTGTTGCCATGCAGAGAATACTTGACTAGATAATGTATAAGCCTTGGGTGTTAAAGGACAGGATTCCATTATTTTAAAAAGCTCATTACACTTGTTGGAGACTTCCAGTCATCTCTACAGACTTTACCCGTAAACTAAACAGAATGCCAATCATGTGTGGTCCATAACCTGCACAGTAATCCTTTAAGCAATGTATCTTGAGCTTGTTTCTTGTTTGCTTTTCATTTTTTACTTACATGTTTTCCCCATGAAACAAGTAGATAGTTGTCAGGCAGCAGGTCTTTTTTGGATAAGAAACATTTTTACAAGTGGGGGCATCACAGAGATTTCTACTTTCAGCATGTTACTTGGCACTTTAATAAAGCTGAATATAAATTATAATTAGAACTGCAGTGCAAGAAGTGGTTTGAGTTGAGTGTTTCTGGTTTTGCTTGTACTTGATTTTGACTGGCATTCCAGTAATGTATTTAAAAAATAATTTATTTTTTCATGCCTCACAACCTTTTGTTTCCATCTAGATATTAAGTAAGCTGTCATGCAGCCAATGCATTGAAATATTTTTATTCTTCTACACTTATTTTTGTCTTGATTGGACTCTCACAATGATGGTTTGCCACCCAGGGCAGCGTATTTAATTAAAGTTAGTTTTTGTGGTTTTGAGCATAGCTCCTCCCCTTTCTGGTTGGCCACACCCCTTCCCCATTGACCCCACCCATTCAGCTGTCTCCTGCAGCCCCCCTTTGATTTGAAGTCACCAGCCGCCACTGCCCTCCTAGCCCCCCCGATGCATCCTCACTGTTGCTAATCAAATTTTATTTCCTACCTATAAGTAATATTCCCTGATGAAAGCTGATTATTTCTTCCAGAAGTATATTAAACTCCACTGTAGCACTTTTAGGTAGAATATAAATTCATGCCAGGATAATCCTCCTCCCTTGCCGGTAGCCCTTACTAATACAAATTTACCATTAGTATCTTTTGTTAATTTTTTGATCATTACTGGAGCTCCTTTAACAATTAATATAAGTACTCCCCTTCTCCTTTGTCCCAGATATTCCCCTGATTAGCTATCCTGAAATCCTTTCTTTATCAAATTCATATGCTCAGTTTTTTCCAAACGTATCTCCTGTAGCACAGCTAATTGCACTCTGCATTTCTTAATATAGTTCACTACTCTTTTTTTCTTGTATATACCTGTGGGACCATTCATGTTCAAAGATAGTATGGAAAGTGTTGTCATTATGATAAGAAGTTATTATTTACACCTGTTATGTATAACAGCTATTTTTATGTCTAGTTTCTGCTTTTGTGTTACATGGATACACTAATATTTGGCAAGTTGATCTTTTATACAGTTGTTTCTTGTCCTATCCATTTGAACCTATGTCACATCTTACGAGCCTTTTTCTTTTAATGAAAACTCTCAAACAAAAAAAAATACCCCCAGAACACCCACATAACCTATTACCGTAATACAAATGCATACACTTGTGTACATCTTCAAATAATTAATTTTAACCCTCCTAATAGGAATGAATGTCTCAGATTAACAGCTACACTCACTATATTTAACTGACCTATAATTAAGACTATACATGTTAAGATACATGGTACAGCCTGTGCTTCTACTTACACTAATTGCTGTCTGTTTTTGTCTTATCTTTATTCCACTCCCAGATGTTGAAAACAGCTTGAATGCTTTCAGAAAACATTATCTTATAGCCAATGAAATAAAAACGTATTCTGTTTTTATTGCTCTGTTATCAGCTTGTCTCCATAGAAACATGAGAACCATACACGCAGTTGCCGTCAGCTATAAGCTTCTCATGTTGCACTGTGAACATTTATTTGATAAATGAAAACTTTTTGTTACTTTCAATATTCTGTTATTTACTTGTTTCCACTTAAAACTTGCTGTTAGATCAATCCAAGGGGCTTAATCCAGTTAATCCCCTATGCAAAAGTAAGAAAAAGCATACCAATTTTACTTATATCATGATCTGTATACTTTTACAATATGTTCCTTACCTCAACAATCCAGGATTTCAGCCTATTATCTTAACCATGCTTTTGTCCAGACTTCTTTTTCTTTTTACACTGCAGTGCCTGCATTTCTTAAAACTAAACAATAAATAAGGGGCATCTGTTTAGTTTAGTATCCCTAAAACACACAGAAATAACTAAAAAATGCTTTACTATATAACGTGTAGTATATGTCATGTTTTATAAAAGTACTGCTAAAAGCAGCAACTGTTTTAGTTACAGTTACCTCTTTTCTTTCTCTTCCTCTTTCCATAATGTTCTTCTAAACATTAATGACATGTAGTAAGGCATATGCTTTGGAGTCCCCTACAAGTTTAACAAAGTAAAAACGTGCAATATTTCCAGGTTTTCTTGTTCAATCATATACCAGAAATATAACTGATGCTTTGTAATCCCACATTTATTCATTAATTTCCAAGTAAGTTACTGGTTTTCTTCCTGTTGCTCTCCATCTCCCAACTACAGTCTCTGGTTAATTTCCAACATACTCCTGTTTTTTCTAGGTAACTCTTGTGCTTTTCTCTGTCTCTCAAGCATTTTCCTTTAGAACATTGGAAAAGGTTTCACTGGCAAAATCTATTTATGAATTTTATTATCAGAAGAACAAGAAGCACAGTCCATTTCTGTTTGATGATCACTTTCTGTTGGACAAACTTTTGCATTCCTTCTTTGCATGTTCTGCAGTTAAAAATGACTTTGATCCATTGGGAAAAAAATATTCTGAAGATAGCTGAATACAGTAGCTTGAGTCTCACATCTGCTTCTTGACATTCCCTGATTGCTGGAACAAATTTACGGCTCTTCTGCCTGGTGTGCAGTGAGTAATCATTTTCCACAAACACCCTACTGTCTCCAACTTTTAGTACTTTATCCTTCTGCCACAATTTTGTCAGAATCAACATTTTCTGCTGGTAGGATTGCATCTTTACTATAAGAGGTTTGGGATGCTTTTTATGGCCAGGCCAGGAGCATACAGATGATGTGTCCTTCGAATTAACAACTCCTCCTGTGGAATTCCAGTCCAGTTGCTTATTTATGCTTTCATAAAATTAATACAGTATGTCCCATCCAGTTTCTCTGGTACAGCATAAAATCTATGGTTTTCCCTATGTGCTCTGTCCTCTAATTGTACCATTTTCTGAAACATATCTTCTTGAGCCATCACATATTCAGCCAGCCTTTCCTTCATTTTGACCTCTTGTTTTTTTTTTTTTTTTTGCAGATTTATCAGATCATCTGAATATCTGTTTAAAGCTTCTTGCCATTTTCCAGCCTTTTTCCTTATTTGAGTTGATATACTCCTACAGTGCTTCCTTTACTTTAATTAGCTTTGACCATATTTGACTTATATTTTCCTCTAGATTACTGGATGTCATGTCTTGCCAAAGGTGAAACTTGAGCTTTTTTGCTGAACAGCTGCTGGATTTTCCAAGCCAGTGTTTTCTCCCCACCTTTTGTGATTGATTTTCTTTCAGGTTCTCTAAATTTTTTCTTTGCTCGCATGCAGACAATGCACTTACTAGCCAGTAACTGAGATTTACCCAAGAAGATAAATTCATTGGCTTTCTTTTCTGAGTTTCTGTTTTCACACTGGGGGAGCTGAAATTAAGCAGCTACACTGTATGCAGCCATCTTGGAAGTCCACCTATCTGTCACTCTTGAGAATAATACTTTCATTTTTAAATGGCTGTTAGTTTATCAAGTCAAAGATCATGCTGTTTTGCTCTCAGGCTTGGCTGAGATGTGTATTTCATGGATGTAAGGCTGCCTCTCTCACTGCAGTGCTTTACCAGTAAACAAATTAAATGAATGAATTAAAGTAAGTATGTAAATAGATGAGCAAATATATTAATGCGTGGCTTGATCATAACATCACTTTCTGTTATCATACTGATCAGCAACATATTGAACTATCTGTTGAGTTACGTGGTGCTTACTCCATGTCCTTACGTCTCATGCCATCTATTATTCTGTGTAAAATCATGAAGATTTATAATGGAACTTATCCAAAGCGATACAGCTGGCCTACTTTAGTTACATGGAGTCAGCATGTGATAAAAGTCTGATGAGGCATACTGCTTATCTTAACCTTGTTAAGTCTTTTGATGTTATTCAACATAAATTAATTATTGATAAATTAAAAGCAGCAAGTGTCACTCTATATGTAATTCGTAGGTAAAACAATGGTTAAGCAACAGATGAAGCAAGTCAAAATAGAGGCTTAACTGCATGTCCCAAGAGCAGGAGGTACTGGTGTCCCACAGTCCTCTATATTAGGGCCACTTCCTTTGGACCACTCGTATCAGACACAAAAGTGGGGAAATGCCTATGAATAATCATTACAAAGTGGGAAAAATATTTACTTCAGCAGAAGATGCCAAAGTTCTCCAAGCTGCTCTATAAAATATACATACCTGATACAGTAATAATGGCCTTATCTTTAGTTTCAGTAAATGTAGCATAATGAGGCCTGACAAACAGGACATTAATTCTTACTATAAAATAAGTGTTTGAATCATAATGAAAATTACATTATTAAAGGTCTACAGACAGTAGAAGACAAATTTGCATGTCTAAGAATTGCAGATAACTACCTTGAAGCACCGAAGATGTGGTCATATTGTGTAAGCACATGCATTCCCGCCCTCCTCAGTCATTCTCTCACACACAAGCACACAGTACATACCACATATCCAGTACCTTTCCCTGTTACCAGAACACCCATAATGTATCCTTTTCCCCTGCTCAGGTTCTTCACAGACAGTTGGAGCCCTTAATGCTAGATGTTTGAGTTTCATACTTCATATCCTTCAATATTTTATTTTATTTTACATTTGTTGACCGGGCTAGTCTAGCTGGATATATGTCCATTTTCAGTAGAGGCCCGGGGAGAAAAGCTCCAAGTATTAATACATAGTTTAATAAAAAGTAAACATAAAAGTAATTACAGCTAAAATAGTAAGAAGGAAGTCAAGTAAAAAAAAAGTTTTTTTTTTTTTTTTTTTTTTTTAAATGCATGCTAGGGCAAAAGCAGTTTATAATGTTGAGATGTATGTCTAATGTTTCCTATCCTTCTCTTTCGTATGTCACAACATGTTGCAGGCATTGCATAATGTTTGAGATCCTTAAAATATATGGTAAAAAGAGCTGCTGTACTAATTTATCAGTGGGCTACTGCAGGTTTTTTTGTGTCAAGGGTGCTTGGTTTACATCCCTTCCCTCTCCATTTATTTTTGTTTTTTAACATGTATTTATTCTAAACCTCACTTCCTTGTGTCTAGTGGTGGTGCATGCTTTGTAGGAGACATACATCACAACCGTACAGATTTTTGCAGAATGTCCAGATTTCTGCCTTATATTTCTGGACAGTTCCTCATAAAATTTTGGTTTTCTGGCAAATCACTGGCAATGTATTGAAAAGTGAAGTCAGAAAATAATGATAGGCATTTGATTTTCAGATTTCATACCCTTCAGAAAATGTATGCTAATGCAAAACCTGTTATTCTATCAACTTTCAATGTTTGCAAGGGAAATATTTAAAAAAAAATCCCTATTTTTGGGCCTTTGTCCTCTCATTATGTATGGATTTCTTGCTCTAAGAGGTTGAGAGGTATGGTGGCAGGTCTGCTTAGTGCCTTTTAAGGCATGATACGTTTCCCTGTTGTAAGTTGTTCCCAACAGCTTTAATTTAAATACATGCCTTTAAGATACGCCATATTTTGCACCCCAGCACTACCAGGTTATACCTCATACCATGCTTTTCGGCCCCAAAACTTGGACCGAACCACAAAAGGAGGGGGAGTATCAATATTCATCAAAGATACCCACACCTCCAGGTTGGTGGAAAAGCATGAAGCATCAGAGACTATCCATGTGCAACTAACAGTGGGTAAAACTGCCTTCCAGTTTATAGCCTGCTACAGACCACCCTCCCAAACCCAGGAACCCCACTCGGCCTTCCTGAGAACACTGGAAAATATGAAGGTCTCTCCAACACCATTATATTGGGCGACTTCAGCTACCCAAACATAGACTGGGAGCATTACTCTAGCTCCAACACCCTAGCCCAAAGGTTCCTAGAATTTATAAACTCAAATGCAATGGAACAACTTGTTACCACTCCCACATGAGGGGAAAACATACTGGACCTGATCATCATCAACATGGGGACTCTATGCTCCAGACCAGAAGTGTATCCCTCACTGGTAAGATCAGACCATAAACTAATCTCACTGGATATTCACATCCCGACCCCACCCCCTTCCCAGAAAACCACAGTGAAAAACTTCTCTAAAGCAAATTTCACACTATTCAAAACCGAGGTGGAATCCTTCAAAGCCCCCGGGCCTGTGGAAAATACGTCCCAGACCGCAGAATCCTTTATAAACGCATTCTATGAACACCTTCAGGAATGCATGGATCATGAGATCCCAAATAAAACCAAGACCCAATCCTCCAAAGGCAGACGTCCTGTCTGGTGGACCTCAGCCATAAACAAACTATACAATAGAAGGAGGAAGCTACTAAATGATAGAGCAAAATCCCAAAAAGGGAAGGCATCACTGATCAGTATTAGCAAAAAACTACAGGCACTCATAAAATTGTCTAAGGCCAGCTTCGAGAGAAAAATTGCACAGGACACTAAGGATAATCACAAGGCTTTCTTTAGTTATGTTAGGAACCTGGGTGGTAATTCCCAGATATGCTCAGAATTAGTCCAAAATGACAAAAAATACACTGAACCCACAGACATTGCCAACATCCTAGCTGACAGGTTCAGCGCAAACTTCTCCCCCCCTCCCCACCAAAAGGGCAAATATCTATCCCAGCAGAGTGCTTGCCCCCCTGACATCTCAGACGCTCAGGTAAGAGCCACCCTCTCCAAAGCAAAAAACACAGCATCAATGGGACCAGACGGTGTCCTGGGCTGCGTTCTACATGAACTCCAAGAAGAGCTAAACCCAAACATAAAACTACTGTTCAATCTCAGCCTTTCTACAGGATATGTGCCCAAAGAGTGGCGTACAGCAACAGTGGTCCCTCTCCATAAAGGTGGTGCCTCAACGGATCCTGGAAACTATCGCCCCATAAGCCTGACTAGCTTGGTCTGCAAAGCTATGGAAAGGATCATCATGGACCTCATAAATAAAGATATTGGGGACCTACAGACACTGGATCCTACCCAGTTCGGCTTTAAGGGCAGATCCTGCCTCTTAAACCTGGTTGATTTCTTTGAAACAGTCACCAAGGCCATTGACGAGAGGAAGGTGGTCCACAGAGCCTACCTGGACCTCGCAAAAGCCTTCGATACAATACCCCACTCGGGCATTATAGATAAGATCACCAGCTTAAATATAAACCCCTATGTCACTAGATGGATTGCAAACTGGCTCAAGGACAGAACCCACATGGTTAGAATTGCTGGAGCCATGTCAGACTCCAAACCAGTTACAAGTGGTGTCCCACAAGGCTCAGTCCTGGGACCTCTCTTTTTCGGTATATATTTCTCGGACGTACAGGCCAACACGGAAGGACTGTGGCTGACCAAGTTCGCAGATGACTGCAAACTGGGCGCCATAATTGACTCTCCAGCCGACACAAGCATACTCCAAAAGGGCCTCATAGAAACAGACAACTGGTGCCAGAGCCATGGCCTCAAGCTAAATGCCAAAAAGTGTATAGTCATCCCCTTTGGCAAAAACAAAGTGCCCACAAATTACCACATAGGTGGTAATCCATTAAGTACAGAAGAAGTAATTAGGGACCTGGGGACCCAAGTTGATAGCAATTTCTCATTTGACAACCACATGGCCAAAGTGGTTAGAAAAACATTTTATATAGCCCACCTAATCATGAAGGGATTCACATCTAGATCAGGGGAGGTCATCGTGCCTCTTTACTCATCCCTCATCAGGCCCATAATTGAGTACAATGCCCCTTTTGAGATGTACTTTACCAGGCATCTGCAGCAACTGGAAAGACCCCAAAAGTACCTCACCAAGAGGATCAAAGGGCTCAAACAGATGCCATATGCTGCCCGGTTAAAGAAACTCCAGCTCTACTCAGTGGCATACCGCCTGTTCAGAGGCGATCTGTGCCTGACATATAAAGCCATGTCCAACCCAGAATTAATGGACATGCTGCACCTCAGAAAATCCAAATCCCTTCGAGCTACGCGCTCGAGAGACTTGAACCTCAGCACTGAAATAAATAGGACATGCTGGAGGGACAGATTCATAACCCAGAGGCTCCCTTCACTCTGGAATAAAATCCTAGTCCAGGTTAGGCAGAGTCCCTCATTGACTCTCTTCAAGAGGAATCTTGATGTGTGGATGGGAGATCGTAGGTTTACCCCGGGTATCACTTCTGTGTCACTGTTAGACAGAGGCACAGTATACTAACCTCGAAAAAGGGCACAGCAAAATAAATTTTAAATGGGTGGCGAAAGCCAAACACATTCTGGCTAGGCTTATAAATGCCCTAGGGCAGATAGCCTAGTATGAACCTATGAACCTATGTAGTCCTGGTGTCTAGTGTTCCTCTCACCCCCACAAGCATAGGGAATATGAGTTATCTCTGGTGTCTAATGGTTCCCTCCACCCAATGTTGCCGACTCTGCTTGTTAATTTAGGGGTGTGTGGAAGTTTGACAGCTATCCCAGCCCACCCATAGATGCAACGATACAGTGACACACACACACACACACACACACACACACACACACACACACACACACACACACACACACGCCCGCCCGCACACGCGCAAAACAGGTATGCACACACTCACAGGTATGCACACACTCACCTGAGCACGCACACACACACACACACACACACACACACACACACACACACACACACACACACACACACACACACACACACACACACACACACAGCTACCTGTAAAGGAGTTTAAAGGACAAAAAATTTAATCAAATCCTGGTTAGAAACACATTTACAGCAGCATCTAATTACATACATAAGAACAGCAACGGGGCTAAGCCTGTTGTCCTTAATCTACTAGTTACTAGCAAACCTGCTATATCCAGCACAAAGCTATGCCAACCCATGTGATTTTATGCAAGATTTAGAGGGGTGTGGAAAGCCCTGAACTGACAGAAATGATAGAAACAAGCTTTTTATCAAAAAGGAAAGGAAAAAAAAAACATTTTTATTTCAATTCTACTTAAATATTTTAAGTTGCTCTTACGGTGACCTATGTAGAGATAAGTTTTGGTACTTTTCTGCCTTTTTCCACATTATAGCCAAAAAATATATCTGTCTGCATTTTTCAGTTTGTTCTGGGACCTGAGTCTTGCAGCTTCATTTACAGTTGTGTGAAGACTGTGTTTATACATTATACTGCACTTCTATCTCCATAAGAAGAATCACTTATAAAAGCTAGCTGTTTGTATTTTGATCCCTGTCTGGGGCCTTAGTTTTGTAGTTTAATTGGCTGTTGTGACAGAAATGTGAGCTACTGCCAGATTTGAGCCTCATGTAGTCCTTTATTACTACATTTTTCCATAAACAGTATTACTGGTAAATTTCTGTTTAGTCTGTTGCCTTAAATGGTGGTAGAATTGCAGTAGTGAGATTATTGTATATTCTGCTCCAGGATTTGGGGCTTTGGTCCTTTTACAGTTGTTCATATTCCAGTTTTGCTGCTAGAGTCTTATATTCTAAAATAAACCACAAGGTCAGCTTAGCCAAGGTGCTAGAATGTTATAGTGCGTTCAATAAATTTTGGGTCTGTACCGCTGACCTTGTGTTTTATTTTATTTTGTTATTATTTTATTTTGATATTTTTTGTGGTTGGCGTGATTATAGAGTCTTATATTCTGCTTATTACTTACCTGCTTAAAGTTGCATTCCTGAGCCTTTTTGTTCCACTGTTCATTGTGTCTGCCCCCACAATGAGACATTAAGCTAATGCTTCTGAAATTCTAACCTACCTGGGGTCATAGACCTAGGTCAGAGTCACAGGACTACTGCTCCAGTATTGGCTTTATTTGATTAACTTCTTGCAGTTGAGTTTTTTTAAGCCTCCCATCCTGTTGTGGTTTTAAAAGGATATGTCTCTGGCTTCTGCCCCTTAAGGTAATCTGACTTCCAAAGTTCCTATCTCACCTCTTTCATTGCTACTGTATGTTTTGTAAACTATTTAAGTACTCTTTCCACCCATGGTTTTCCACAGATCCATAATAAACTAGTATTGCTGTTAAAATAAACCTCCTTTAAAACATAATGTCTATTGCCCATTTTCCCAGAGACCTCTTCTGCTTGGTGCCCTTGTCACTCTCTGAGAAGGTTCTGCATTAATGCTGCTCCATCCTTGGCAAATAAGATATTTATTTTATTATTTTGCACTCCATTTAACTATTTTAGAGTGCTTTACTTTTGCTTTATTTGTTGATTTTTGCAGTTTAAAGGTCCCTAATATTTGAAACCACCTTTCCCAGGTAGTTTGTTTAAGTTGTTTTTTTGATAGTATTACCTTCTTCAAGCAATCTTTTTTGTGTTTTTACATTAAGAAGACTGGGGTAGTCCATCTAGTGGCTGTAGGTGATGGCCTGGTCTATTTGAGTTGGGAAACTTATAAGAAAGCTATAAGTGTAGTCATTTCATTGGTCAGAGCACTTAGAAGCCAGTTTTCTGTATTTTAAGTGCCCTTTGCATGCCATTGTGCATTATAAAGCAGTGCTTAGTAGTGCTAAGTAATAACACAGATGACTAGAAAACGATTTTACCCTATAAAAAACTGTACCAGTAACTCAGTGAGTGTAGAGCAACTACTTTGCTTGTTGATAATATAGGGGAGCTATATGGTGTGTTGAGGAACACTGCACCATGAATTTATTATTATATAACCTTGTCTAGTTTCTAGCCCCAGAAGTACCTTTAGTCTCTTCACCATTAACCCTTCATGTACCATACCCTTGTACCTCAACAGATAAAAGAACTGACATCATGGATATGCACTTTCCAAATTTTTCTTTAGCCAGTTTGGTGGTTATGGGTATATTGTGACAGTTTAACAATTGTCTAAAGTTTACTGACAACCATTTAATCCTTACAGAAACAAATACACTAAATGAGAGATATATGTATACGCAACGTCTCTGGAAGCAAAACTCTTGCATACAAACAATAATAATAACAATCTCATTGTCAGAAACACACATGCTACACCCACCATATGTAATAAGCACTCCACACATAGACCTGCTTATGCTGATGCACGTAAATACAATCTTCCCAAACCCCAAAGACTGCCTAGACATTCCATCTGCAAAAATTAACCTTAGCAAGCCTGAAATCACTCAACAGAAACAACACCTAACCCTGCACATACAGCCACACCCAGTGGAGCCTCAACTACCAAACCCATAAGACAAGCCAATATACTATTCAAGACTCTAGTCATAGGGGACTCCATTCTACAACATACTGATGACCTACTCACCAGGCTGAACAAGTAGAAAATAGCAGCCATTTGCCTATCAGGTGCCAGGAAACACCAAGTTACGCATTCACTCAAGTCACTGCACCACAGGTACCAGTATGATTGAGCCATACTCCATATAGGTGCAAATGACCTGAGACATACCTCTCTAGACTATATGAAGAGAGAAATTATGGAGCTCTGGGACTATGTCTCGTAGGTTGGTATGTGCCTAGCATTGAGCAGCATTCTACCTTCACCAAGGATGATGCCATAATATGAAGAGAAGATGATTAACTTAATAATTGACAGAGGTTTTGGTGTCATTCTGGGGGGGGGGGTACAATATATCAGCATGAGAGGACATGGCTAACATACCACATTGCTTTGCCAAGTATTTTCTGTACCTGTACCCTCTAGGCTTTCAAATATTGGCTAAAACATTGTCCTTCTTCATGGAATCTTTTTTGAGCAATACCAAATTGATAAACTGTCCAACATAGCAAAACCTACCCAAGGAAATCTAAAGGTGTTACTGCTCAATAACAGGAGTCTAAACACTCCCTCCAAACTCTTCTCACCTTGGGGACATTTGCGCAGTTATTGCATCATGGTTTAAAACCATGCACAGTACCCCAGCTGAAAAAGGCTTCAGGGTCTTCTATACATTTAGATCAGCAACTGCACAGACAAGGACTAAAGATAGAAGTGTCTCTGTCTACATCAATAACAAGCATACCTCTAGTTTGTTTTAACAGGATGATGCACTGGAGCTCCTCCATGTTCACACAGGTGTTGTGCCATGCAAATGGAAGACTGCAATGGTCATTCCTTTGCACTAGGATGGACCATCAATGGATCTTAGGAACTATAGACCCACTAGTTTTGCTAATTTCATATGTAAACCATGGAAGTGATTAATAATGACATAGAAAACCTTCAGACACTGGACCCAACCAAGTTCTGTCAAAGGTAAGTCACAGGATCATTGTATCATAGAATCATAGGAGGTTACTAGGCTAATGGCCCTAGGGCTCTTACAAGACTAGCCAAGTTAACCCTTGTTCCCAAGAGTGCCTGTTATGGGCAGACACTAAATCAGCACCTATTGCTCATATCTAAGAGGGATATAGGTGGTACTCCCAGGGCAAATTTACGGTTTCCCATCCAATTGTCCAAATTATGCTTGAATAGGGTCAATGAGGGGCTCTAATTAACATGGATTGGAAGTCTATTTCAGAGATGAGGTAACCTCTGTGAGATAAATCTGTCCCTCCAGCAAATTCTATTGATGTCATATACCAGGTTAAGGTCCCTTGAGTGTGTGACACGTGTACCGTTTGACTTAAGAATGTGTAGCATTACCATTAAGGCAGAGTCAAATATTGCCTTACATGCCTCTGAGCAGTCTGTATGACACAGAGTAAAGAGACAGTGATTTCAGTCTATCTACATATGACGTGCTGGAGACCTTGAATTTTCTTTGTAAGAAACCTTTGTGGTCTCTCCAATTACTGCAGGTGCTTATAGAGGTACAAAGGGAGCATTATACTCTATTATTGGCCTGATGAAGGAAGAGTACAGGGGGACTATAACCTCCTTTTTTCTGGAGGCAATGCCCTTCTTACTACTGTGGAGACATGGTGATCAAAGGTAAGGTTGCTATCAACCTGTGTGCTCAGGTCTCTTACTAGTGATTGTGTGCATAAGTTGTTGCTATTTATGGAGTAGTTTGCAGGAACATCACCCTTGCTGAAGGGGATAATAATGCATTTTTGCACTGAGTGTAAGTTCATAACTTTGGCACCAATCATTAATCTGTGTAAGCACTTCTGCAGGATACTGACATTATTAGTGGACTGAATGACTGCTCCTAGTTTGCAGTCATCAGCAAACTTTGTCAACCACAAACCTTTAGTTTTTGCCTGTACTTTGGAGAAGTATATTCTGAAAAGTAGGGGCCCCAGAACAAACCCCTGTGGTACACCACTGGTTATTGGTCTGCTGAAGGAGGTAGAGTCTCCTATTTTCACTGCATGAGTTCTATTGATGAGCCAGTTTGCAACCCACCTGGCAATATATGGGTTGATACTCAGCTGGGTGAGTGTATCAATAATGCCTGAGTAGTGGATGGTGTCAAAGGGCTTGGCTAAGTCCAGGTAGGTCGTATGCATAGTTTTACCTTTGTCAAGGGCTTTGGTAACTGTCTCAAAGAAGTCCAGCAGGTTTAACAGGCATGATCTCCTTTTGACAAAGCCAAACTTGGTAGGGTGGAGTGTTTGTAGATTACCTATATCTTTGTTGATAAGGTCTATGATGATACACTCCATGGCCTTGCAGATAAGGCTGGTTAGGCTTATGGGTTTATAGTTCCTGGGGTCTGTAGATGCACTCCCTTTATGCAAAGGGATGATGGTAGCTGTTCTCCATTTAGCAGGGATGAGACCCGTGCTAAGGCTGTGGTTGAACAAGGTACCCAGTGGTGTTGATAATTCATGTTTTAATCCATTGAGAACTCAGCCTGGGATGTTGTCTGGTCCCATTGAGGCTGTATTTCAGCCTTGGAGAGGGTGTTTAAGACTTGCTCCTTGGAATTAATAGGTGGGGGACGGGTGGTAGGTATGCTTTGTATTATATGTGGCAGGGACAGGGAGTGAAGTTTGCACTGAATCTGTCAGCCAGCAGGTTGACTATATCCACCTGTTCTGTATATGTAGCATCATTAACTACAAGTTCATCGGAAATCTGGGTTTTTCCTTTGAGGTTTCAAATGTAGCTAAAGAACGCCTTATGGTTTTCCCTAGCTAGGAATGCTAATTTGGATTCATAAGTAGCTTTAGAGGACTTTACAGGATGTCTTATTTGCCTATTTATGTTGAGGAAGGAGTGCTTCCAGGTTTGAGACTGTAACTTCCTACTCTTAGAAAGCAATTTATTCCTCTTATTGTATAGCCTGTTAATGGCTGATGTCCACCAAGTGGGTTTGTTCTTCCTTAAGGATCTTGCTTTGGTCCTATCAGATTTGGCAGAGTTAATACAACTGTACAGATGCTTGCTTGTATAAAGCATTAGTGTATATCCCAGCATAGGTAACCTCTCCATCAGTGGGGATTAGTGGGGGGAGGGGTTATGAAGCTGTTTATGCTATCAGATAAGAGGTCATAATTGGCTTTGGTGAGGTTTTTCAGTCTAGTTGCTGCTGGGGGGTCTGGTGTTATTGTTACCTCCAATGAGACTGATTTGTGGTCAGACCTCACCAGGGAGGGCATCACACTTAGGGTGGTACAACGATCCTCGATGTTGGTGAGCACCAGATCTAGAATGTTTGAGCCCCTTGGGGGGTGTCAACCAGCTAGTCCAGGGCACTGGAGTTAATGAAGTCCAAGACATACCTTTCAACCACACAGAGAAAGAAATCTAGACAAAGCCATAAATAGTGGGGGGACAAAGGCCCAAAAATAGGGACGATTTTTAAATATTGCTCTTACAAACTTAGAAAGTTGATAGAATAACAGGTTTTGCAATAGAATGAATTTTCTGAAGGGTAGGAAGTCTGAAACTGAAGTGCCTTGAATTATTTTATGAATTCAATCTTTAATAATTTGCAAATGATTTGCCAGAAACCCACAATTTTATGAAAAATAGATCAAAAATATGGGGCAAAAATCTGGCCATCCTGTGAAAATTTGTACAGTTGAGAGGTATTGTCCAAGAACCTTTATGTGAGAGTGTTAGTACATGTATAATTAACCCAGTCAATGGATGGGTAATTAAAGTCTCCCAAAACCAGGGTGTTTGGTTGTATCTTGATCACCTCAAGTAGATCCAGGTAGGCTGAGTGGTTGTCCTGGTTCATGGAGGGAATCCTATACAGGCAATGATTTGAAAAGGGGTCTTACCATTAATTAATTGCACCTGGAGTAATTTAAGGGAGTTGCTCTATTTAACCAGTCTTGAGGTGTATTTGTCTTTTATGAATATTGATATACCACTTCCCTTAGTTCTCACACCTTCAGTTTGAGGTTTGAACGTGCGGAAGGAATTGTAATCCAGTAAGGCTGTGGTGCCTTCTGCAGCCTTAAACCAGGTTTCCATGACTGCACAGATGTCAGCATCTTCCAGAGTAAGGACTGCTTCCAGTCAGTGCAGTTTCAGATTTAGACTCCTAACGTTGAGCAGCATAACCTTGAGTTTGTTTTTAGATGGTCTTATTAGATTGGGAGTTTTGTCCTTCTGACACTGCCTAAAATAGGCATAATGGGGGTGGTAAGAGACTTAGCCAGGAACCAAAATCCCAGAGGTGAAGATGAAGACCTCCTCTGGAAAAGCATCGAGGTCTGTCGATCATGTCATCTCAGGCTGATAGGTACTGGTCCCCTTAGAATGACACCAGAAACTAAGCCAATTATTGAAGTCAATCATTTTTTGTTTGTAATGAGGCATCATTCTAGGTGAAGGGAAAATGCTGCTTAAGGCTAGGGACATACCTGCCTGGGACACATAATCAGAGAGCTCAGTCATGTCTCTTTTCATATAGTCCAGTGAGGTACGTCTCAACTCTTTCACACCAACATGGACTATGACTGAGAGTGCATGTGTGATGTGGTGGATCTTGGCACCTGACAGACAGCTGACCATGATTTTTTCCTTATCTATCCTGGTGAGTGGGGCAGCTGTGTGTCTCATAACGGAGTTGCCTATGACTAAGAGGTTTGGTTTTGTGTTTTACCTTAGTGGTTTGTCTGGTGAGACACTGGTACATGAGCTATTATGTGTACTGCATTTTACAGAGGATGTATTATGTGAAGGGTGCTTGTGTTTGGGAGGTCTCTGATGTTTAGGTAGGTTTCTGATGAGGACCTCTGCAAATATAGGTATGTGTGTTGTTGGTTTGGGTGGTGAAGGAGGTGAGGTATGCATGCTGACAACCTGCTTATTGTCAGATGTACTGACTGGTGTGCAGGAGAATATGCATTATAGGTTCTTAATATAGATGCGTCTCTCACATATTGAGTTTGTGTGAATTAGAATACGATGGTTGTCAGTGAGGCAACTGCTACACTGCCTCAGGGTGCTCATGTCGACCAAGCTGGCTAGAGAAACTGTGGGAAATTGTCTGTCCATAGTGCAAGGTAAATCAATGTGGTCAGGACAGGAAGAGGACAGGAAGGACCAGGTAAGGTAGATGGAGAGGAGAAGAGGTCTAAATAAGGAGGGGCTAGTGGGCGGGACTTGTGATGGTAACTCAGAGGCTGCGCCTAGTGTTCCACCTGACAGTGGAGCAGGATCATGAGAAACCTCTGAAGGAGCACTAAGACTGGGCAAAGGGAAAATTAACAAGCAAGAAGTTTGCATCTATAACCACCAATGGTACCCACCCCTACACGGTGACGCAATACACACAAACAACAGCAAAGCAGCTAATGCAAGGAAACCAATGAAAAAGCTCAAATGGAGCCCTGAACCAATGAAAAAGCTCTAACTAAGTCCTGAACCAGTAAACCTTTAATTAGATAGTCCTACTGTACTTCTTCTACCACAAGGGTACAGGAGGGATTCTTCAAGAAAAGATGTTCTGATTTTAGTGCTCAATCCCATACAGAACTGGATTCAGCAGGTCAGAATCCAATCTATACTATGGCCAACAGAAGTGTAACGGTGCACAGAATATAAAAGCAGAACACTTTTTTCCTTAAATTAAATAAGCAACAGTGTAAAAGGCAGTACAGCAGAACAGATCTTTTACTTAAATTAGATAAAAGCAGCACTTGGTACAAAATACAGTCAAAGTGCACAAATGCAGTAGCAAAAAATGAACTTGACGTTCATAGTTCTCTCGGCTGGTTGGTATGAACACAGAAGCAGAGGCTGATCACCTAACTCTATGGAGCCCTTCTACATCATGCCTGCTAAAGCTTGTGGACTTCATTGAAAAGGTCACCAAGGCAATGGATGAGGGCAGAATGGTGTATACTGCCTACCTTTACCTAAGTAAGGCATTTGATACAATACCTCTCTCTGGTGTTATAAATAACTCATGGGATTAGGTATAAACCCCTATGTAGCTCACTGGATAGCCAGCTGGCTCACAGGCAGGACTCAGGAAGTTAGGACTGCAGAGACCATCTCCACGAAGAGACCGTCCATGAGTGGAGTCCCGCAGGGCTCTTTGCTTGGGTCCACTCCTCTTTGGCATCTACTTTTCAGAAGTCAAGGCCAATGTCAAGGACCTCTAGCATACCAAGTTTGCAGACAACTGCAAGCTAAGAGAAATCACAGAAGCCTTCCAAGATACTAACATCTTACAGGAAGTTCTAACACAGACAAATGACCGGTGCCAAAGCAGCAGCTTAAAACTCGGTGCCAATAAATACATAACAGTACATTTTGAGAAGTTTGTTATCCAGGGAAACCATCTCATTGATAAAACACCCCTAAAAGTAGACACAGTTGTCAGGGAATTGGGGACTCATGCAGAAGGCAACCTGGCATTTGACCAACATGTGCCTAAGGTTGTAAGAAAATCACTCTAAGTCATTCAACTTATAAGTAAGGGCATGGCATCTAGGTCCATGTACGTCATCATCCCACTGTATATAGACAACATTAGATCCATCATTGAGTATAATGTCCCTTTCTCTATGTACCTGAGTAGGCACATGTGACAACTGGATAACTGCAACATCCACAGAGGTTCCTCACAAAAACGAATATAGGGCATAAACACAATGTCCTATGCAGATTGCCTCAAAGCCCTATCATTAGTTTCCTACAGACTGCCGAGAAGCAATTTATGCCTGGCATACAAGGCATCATTGGATCCTGCTCTAATCATAGGTGCTGGAAGCTGTTGAAGACTTGGGGGGTGGCGCAGGGTGAGAGGGGCACTTAGTGATCTAAAAAGGGCAATTTTTTAATAACTATTTACTACCACAACATAGGTTCACTTGGAGGACATTTTAAGCTTAGCCAGTTCCCTTTTGGTGCTTGAATTAACATTTTCAGATTGGTCTTACCTATCCCATGGCTGATAATTGTACATTAGCCCTAGTGAGACTAATCATACCATAGATAATTTGAGGGGACCCATGTAAGGGATGCAGCATTTAGGAACTGCCTCTATCCATTAGTGGCATGAGGGACAATCCTGGAGTACATTTTCTATTACCTATCCTTAGATCCAAGTTGCATTTGAATATTGATGGATGAGCTTTGTTTTATATTTATGGATAGTCTGTTCTGGGACAGTGGTAGCCTCTGTGATATATATATCCATCTCTCCACAACATTCAGTTTAGATACCTGGACTGAGTATTTCTGATGTCATTTGACTTGCTGATGTTCAGTAGGTCCATCTGTATTAGGTCGGAGTATGCCTTGTATGCCAGACATGTCACCTCTAAGCACTCTGTAGGATACGGAGTATAGTAATAAATCTTTGAGGTGGTCCATGAAAGACCTATTGTTTACCGACTTGTATCCTTTTAGTAAGGTATCTCTGAAGGCATTCCAATTGTTGCATGGGGCTGGACAGATACATGCCAAAGTGGGCATTATACAAAATGATTGACCTACTGAGAGGTTTGTAAAGGGGGACAACATCTCTAGATCTAGTCACAATCAATTTGCTTATAAGCTATGCAATCTAGAAAGGCTTTCTTATGACTCTGGGCACATGTTGGTGAAACGTTAGGTCATTGTACACACAAGTTCCCAAATGCCAAACAATTGGGTAAGTTCTCAGAGGGCATTGTCATGATTTTGATACCAGCTATTATTTGGGACAAACCTTCCTGCACAATGGTTAAGTCATTTGGGGATTCAATAACTGCTCCTAGCTTGCAGTCGTCTCAAACATAGCTGGCCAAAGCCCTTTGGTATTTCCTTTTACTTTTGAGATGTATATGCCAAACAGAAAAAGTCTCAGCACTGAACCCTGGGGGACTCAATTGGTGACTGGTCTCCTCCCCTATTTTGATCTCCTGCATCCTGTGAAAAAGTTGGCAATTCAGCTAGTGATGTAAGTGTTTGCTCCTACATTATTCATCTTTTGTACTACACCTGAGTAGGGGATTGCGTCAAAAGGCTTGGCCAGGTCAAGGCAATGTGGCTGTTTTACCTTCATACATTACTTTGGTAACAAGAGTAATGCTTAAATTTTGCCCATGATTTTGAGCCTTTCACACTTTCCTCTGGGCTGTTTACAAACACATTTTTAGGGCCATGCATACAAGTATGCATTCTTTGATTCATCTTCCTGATGTATTAAATTATATTCCTTGTATAATACAGCACCAGTTGTTAGAATGTGTTTTAAATTTGTAGTTTTGAACAGTTTTCTAGTAAGCAATGAAACAAAATGTATGAACCAATAATGACAAAACTACCCATTTCAGAAAATTTCAACCATAAAAGGCCATTCAAACTTCTGTCATTACAATTCACCAATATTAGTAAATATGCAAAATGTCTGCAGAAGTAAGTCATCTAAATAACTCCACATTAAAGGGATCTCGAAGTAATGAAGAGGCTGCTGCTAGGAAACAACTTTATATTTCATTGTTTCCTCTACAAATAAAGTGGTTGTTGCCCTTGAAGAATAAATTGCCTATGTTACATTAAAAAATTATAAGCTAGTGATACTGCAATAGGGAATGGATGGCAAACTGATAACAGGTTCATAGTTACTAGGTAACTCCTCCAAAGGAGGACATTCACAGGACTGCAGCATCCACTCCCTTTAAAGTACAACACAGTACAGTATCAGTGATCCATCTGCATACTGTGGGAGTAGTATTTGTCCAGCCTAGTGAGTCAGTGTGCCAGATAACAGAGTCACCATTTGCTAGGCCACTTCTTCTTGGAGATGTAGACTCAGTGGAAGGCTTGTAGTTGTCAACCTAGTGACTACTTGAATTATGTGAACAAGGTGTTGTGTTAGTGGATTGCTGCAGTAGCACTTTCATCCTGATCCGTGGGGACCTATAGAGTGATTCAAGCAAAATATTGACTTTAGATTAAGCCTTCTTTGAGCAAAAGACTCAGAACACCAGCAAATATCATATTCTTAATAGAAAAAGGTAAAAATAAAAGTGTCAAAAATAGAAACACAACCTCTGGCATTATTAACTGATCACCAACAAATGCACTTTAAAGCACGCCGATGTAATTGGAATAAATGAAAAGATCACACGTCTCTGATATCATGGAGACCATTAAAATGATCAAATCATGTTAGAGCTGGTCATTTCAGCAGAAGTATAAATCAAGGAAATGTAACAGAGAGCAGTCCAATCAAATAAATTAAAGAGGCCATAGTATGCAGTACAATTTAAATGCTACACTTGAAAGACAAAACTATTTAGAAAACCAATTAAGCCTGAAGAAAGCAACATACGCAGAATGCATACTTTGTAATCCAAAAATTTCCCCAAAAAGAACAAAACTGGCACAGTAAACAATATTAACAGATTATCAGTAAATACACTTTAAACATATGGAATTGGATTAAATAAAATGCACACTTCCCTGATGTGTTTCAGAAACATAGAAGGAGCACAAAATAGACCAGCCAAATAGAGCAGAAGTTCCTACTGTGCAGCACAATTTAAAGGATACACTTAGAAGTCACAGCTGAACAGAAAATTTACTTTTAAATTGAAACAGAAGTGAGTAGAATGCCTGGAACATCAACAGATGCCCTACTTTCATTAGAAAAAGGACATAATGTTTCCCAATGAATAGAATTCTAGCACAATAAACAGTATTAATAAATCAGCAGTAAATGAACTTTAACAACATACAGACAGAACTGGATTTAAAAAAAAATCTTGTCTCTAACATCTTTAATACAAATAGCAAGGTTATAGCTGATTACAGCTAATCAGTCCACTAGCAATATTTAACAAGGAAGTGTGGCTAAATAAGGGGGCACCATGCAGGGTCTTAACATGACAGACTTGGACACACACACACACATACATACATACACACATACATACACACACACATACACATACACACACACACACACACACACACACACACACACACACACACACACACACACACACACACACACACACACACACACACACAATCACATACTGCAACATTTATAATGCAACAACTTCAGGTGTAAATTTGAAGAAAAGCAATGTAAATAAAAAAAATCAGGCAAAGGTGTAACAAAGAGCGTACAAAATATAAACGAGAACCAACAAACATAATTCCTAATCATTTAATTCTCTGCTTGAAACATTAATCAGATTCTCTATTTGAAATTCCATACGCATCTAATGCATACCCATTGCTTGCCCTAATTCTTGCTGTTGTATTCTCATCCCCTTACACACATACACACATTCACATGCATGCATACATGCATGCACATGCACATGCACACACACACACACACACACACACACACACACACACACACACACACACACACACACACACACACACACACACACACACACACACACACACACCTTCATAAAATAAGTAACGGAGCACTTCTCCATAAAATAAGTAACGGAGCAGTTCTCCTGCATACAGTAAGTAACAGAAGTAATGGAATACTTCTCCTGCATACAATAAGTAACAGAAATAACAAAGCACTTCTGCATAAAATAAGTAATGGAGCACTTCTCCTTACCATGGGTAACTCTGGCAGCATAGCGTGTGCTAACAGCAGCAATGATGTGATCAGAAAGGAACATATTGTTTCCGCATGCACTTTGTGTTTAAATTAATTCACATTTAGCATGCAATGCATGCATGAGTCCTCCTTAAAGAAAAACTCCATGGAGTTACAGGTCTTGCAGCTGTAAAAGTAGGAGGCGCTACCTCCCCCTCGCTCTATGGTTCCTGCGCCTATGGCTCTAATGGACCTTTTGTGTATCCACAAAACAAACAGCACCAGAACTACTAGATTTAAGGATTTAAACTTTACCTGTGATTTAAATAGGACATGTTGAAGGGAGAGCTATGTATCCCAGAGAATCTCTATTCTCTGGAATAGGCATCCCATCCATGGGAAGTAGAGCCCTTCCGTAACCCTATTCAAGTGCATGCTGGGCCAGTGGATAGGATTTCAAAAGTTCACCCCTTGTCCGACAACTAGGTTCCTGATAGATAGAGGCAGCCATTAAATCATGCCCTAACATACACCCTTAAAATAACCTCTGAGGTACAATAACTCATGTGATACACTCGGGTTGCATGGTTAGGCTTATAAAGGCCCTGGTGGTCAATGGCCTGGTATACATGCATGAACCTGTGAATCTACTACACATGACAGTTATTGTAGTTTTAAGATTCCACTCATACGAATTTAACGTATAGAGCTGTATGTACCTCCTTATTAATTAATGTTTTTGGATAATCATATATACAGCACTGAACTGTCCTTTGATCCTTTCATAGTGTTCGTGCATTTGTCCCCATTCACAGTACACTGGGATGCCAGGACATCCAGACAAGTGAGTGAGTGGGGATGGGCTTGATTGTTGTGGGGGGTTGTGGGACCAGAATGAACATGGAAATTTTCTAAACTCAATTGTACATTCTCATATCACAGTACCACTTTCCTTCTTCCTGTTACCTCCTGCAGCTGCCCGAACTGTTAAGTCTCTTGTCCAGTTAAATCTCATACCTTGTTGTACTCATAAAACTACTGAACCTCCCCAAAATGATAAACAATAACAATAATAATAAAAATAATCTCAAGTCTCTCCTTAGAAATTGCATTGATCACACACTTAACACACATAACTATTTCTGAAGTTTATTTTTATGTACTTTATTATTTGCTAAACCAAAGAAGTGGATTGAAGTTTGTAGACTATTTCCAGCCATAGCTCAGGCCACAAAGACAACAGTAAAGATTATATGTTGAGGAACGTTATGGTAAACACTACGCAGCATGTTTTGGCACGTGGAATGGAATGCCTTAATGAAACCCACATGGATCTCAAGAGAGCATATAAAACTCATACAATTTGTTTAGCTTTTTGCAATATAGTAATCCCCAAACATTTCACAACTATTTTTTATAGTCATATTCATTAAGAACCTGTCACATTTCCCACATCAACAAGAGAAAAAAAAAAAAAAGAAAATAAAACAATGCTCATGTCCGTGCAGAAAATCATGAATTGTATGAATTTTCATATTTATTCCTGTGGCTGGAAGATGTTGCAAATAAACACAGTGCTGGTGTGCTATGCCTACATAGATGATAGTCTCAAAACACATACGATCTTACATTTAAGCATACAGAGACAGTAATAAAAAAAATATCTTTTGAAGCTCTATCTCACTGGCACTTAAAGTGCTTAGTGTTCTGCAACTCGTTTCTTTTTATTCTTTTTGTCTTACAAATGTATAGCTAGTGTCAAAAAGAAGAGATTAATAGGCATTTTCATCAATCAGAAAATGAAATGTTTTGCTAATATAACATAGTATAGGACGGGATAGACTGAAAAAAAAATAGAACCCACTGCTGTCTCCTTCATTGCAAACAATTTTGTCAGCAACAGAAAAGATTATTACATTGTAATCATAATTAGACATTAGGCCTTACAGCAGCTAATTTAGAAACTATGGGTTCATTTGTATTAAGTTCCATTATGGACTCATTCGTAGAAAAGTAAACTACACTGAAATGCATGCCTGAACAGAATATTATGATTAATAGAACTGCATTAATTAATTATCATTGTACTGAAAATTTAGAAAAGCAAACAGAGAAGATGGTAGCATAAACTGAAAGCATCGTGACCACTAATATTTTGGTAAATCAAAACTCAGTCCCCTAAATGAGGAAGGGCAAAGAGGAGGGTTTGCAAGTTTAAGACAACCAACCAAAGAGATCATCAAGACTTGTAATGAACAGAAGAAAGACTGTCCTGAGAATTAGGACACCATATTTCAATGAGGTTTGGCGCACAACACAATCTTTGAAAGGTGGCAAGGAGTCTGACAGGAAAAGTAATGGAAAGGATGGAACAGTTATATTCTAAAGACTAAACAATTGTAAAATAAAGTTATCAATATCATCTAGCATAGAAATATGTTATACTGTGTATGAAGCTATAACATCTTTTAGTAAGGGTACAAGGGAACTGTGGCCTATTTCATCTTTGTAAAACAAAGGGATATTCTGAGAACCTAGTGTAAATCATTATTAATCCCCTTTTCACATTTTTACATGCGGTTGGGGTGGCACATTACCTTTATCCTCTTTTCTCTATTCAGAGTGACTCTTATAGCAATAACCCACACTTGGGTGTGGGTAATGCTGGATTTACCCATGGTTGGTGTGGTTTGGTCACGAGGGCGAAGCCCAAGTGACCAAACAAAGCCAACTGTGGGTAAATCCAGCATTACCCTCACCCAGAAGTGGGTTATTGCTATTATACAATGACATTATTTAAGAAAAAAAAAAATTACTTTTCTTAAATAATGGCATTGTATAATGCCTCCTTGCTGCCCTTCCGCAGCTGTCTGGTATTCTGTGGCAGTTCTGATGTACTGCGCATGCGCATGCCTACGCAGTACATCAGAGCTGTGGGCAAAAGCAACGGAGAAAGCAAGATCTCCGTTGCTTTTTAAAAACTGTTTTCCTATGTTAAATGGGTTTAACATAGCAAGACAGCTTTAAAAAAAGCAACAGAGAATATCCGTTGCTTTTTTAAAGCTGTCTCGCTATGTTAAACCCATTTAACATAGCGAGACAGTTTTGAAAAAAGCAACGGAGAAAGTAAGATCTCCATTGCTTTTTAAAAACTGTTTCTCTGTGTTAAATGAGTTTAACATAGCGAGACAGCTTTAAAAAAAGCAACGGAGAATCTCTGTTGCTTTTTTAAAGCTGTCTCGCTATGTTAAATGAGTTTAACATAGCGAAACAGTGTGAAAAAAGAGTTATAGTAATGGAAAAAGTCCGGGCGACTGGACCTTTTTCCATTAATATAACTCTGATTTACAATGTGCACGCTGACCAATCAGCGTGCACGTTTTTGAATATTTAATGGGGTGCCGTTGTATAATCTTACTTATTTAACAGTCATGCCTACCTGTCTCAGGTCTCTCACACAGTCCATACATCTCTTGGCTGGATTTTTTTTTTTATTTGCATTGTTTACCGGGGTAAAGCAATGATCTCCATGGACCTTTTACAGATTCATCCCAGGAGCACTGCTTGGTTAAGTGATGTGCTCAGAGTCACACAGTGAGGCAATGGAGGTTGAGGGAATCAAACCCTAGACCACTTGACAACAGGAGACAGCTCATTAACAGCTCCTTAATTCTCTGCACTATCTGCCAGATGTTCTCATCTCCTGTTGCCTTCTTCCTGTCTCTGCCAAATTGTTTTCTACTTTTCTGCCCATGAGTGAACCACCATAACCCCTTCTCCTAGATCTTGCCTGTAATAGGGGCTACTTTGGCTTCTGCTCTGATGTCTGTATGATATTTTGAAGTCCAACAGTGTGGATCTTACTACCCATCTCAGATACTTCATCATCTCTGGTACCTCAAGCTTCATCAACTACACCACCTTCACTGCCCAGATTTCTGTGTCATACAGAAGCACTGATCACACCACTGTTTTGCGCACTTTACTTTCTAACTACTTTGAAATTTATTTTAATGCATTACTCCTGACACTTTATTCTAGATGGATGAAGCACATCTGACTCTAGCTTTGACCTCCTAATTCAGACTTTCTTTCTTCTCAACCACCCTGCCCAGATACTTGAAATCGTTAACCTGTTCCACTGTTTGTCCTTCTATATCAATTTAGATTAGGGGTTTAAACCCTTTTCTGATTAACATCTTAGGTGAAGCCCCATCCTTTGTTTATACGAAGGCCAGGAACATTAGAAGTTTTGTTGAATTTAAACACAGACCATATGAGAGAAGCACTAAACAATGTGAAACTAATTGTACATTCTGTATATTTATACAGCAAGGTGATAGTTTTTATTGCCCTTATTTAAATAAAATCATTAAAACCAGTGCAGGGGGTGACTGTAACACTACAACAGTAATTTACAGGGCACAGTGCAATGAATGTGATGCATTCTATGTGGGCAAGACTGTAAATAAACTCAAGCATAGGATTTCATGTCATCTGTCAGAAATCCGCTCCGGATGTATAAATAATGCACTAGCCAAACACCTTTCTCTTCATAAAAGACACACAGGTTTTAAGTTCCAGATCCTGGATCGCATAGACATGGGTGATCTTGAAGGAGACATCCCGAAAATTCTGGAGAAACATGAACTTATGTGGCAATTAAAGCTGAACTCTTTTAGGAAGCCTGGATAAACTATTACTGTTCAATTAAAAGTGCACCGGAACCTAGAAAATTGCCACATTGTTTACATGACTAATTTTATTTTATTCTATGACTAATTTTATTTTTTTTATTTTATTTTATTCTACCAGTTGGTTTTAAATACCATTTTAAAATCAGTTGTAATTTAAGTGTGTATTTTGTTTCCATCATCATACAGACATTTTTTCTTATTTTTCTTTTTTCTTTTTCTGGTTCTTTTTCCACTTTATTCAAAATGATGTGTAATAACAATACTAACTAATTATACAATTATATATATTTTTATAGCTAGTTTTTAGGGTTCTTGTACACAGACCTGAAGAAGTCTAGAAGACAAAAGCGGTTGTTGTTAACAATAGATTATGAAAATAGAAACTGATTTTTACATGCAAAATGTATATGTATATATTTATATATATTTTTTGATTACCAAATGGACTAAGGTTGATATATTTCCAGCCATGTAGTATATTGTTGGATAAAATCAAAGACTTAATAATCTGGTTAAATAAGAGGTGCCAGAGCATTATAATTTTTATTTAAAGTACATAAGGTTATATTATTATGACAGCTACTAAGTAGGGCAGGACCAGCTCGAATGTCACACTGATGGGGGAAGGTATGTGAATTTAACATGTGTACCAATAACACTTTGTATTACAGCACAATAAATCACTTCCTTGCCTGATAAAAAGTATATATTTATTTAGAAAGCTGTGAGGAAATTATTACTCTATTTTTGTTTTACTTGGATCGTTTGTCTGTGTACTTTATAAAGGATTTTTTGATTTGAAACAGACTGCCTGCCTTGTTTGGATTACTTTTAAATACTTAGTAATGCTGTACAATTATATATTTTCTATTATTATTTTTTGTTTTGTTTTGTTTTGACTTAAGACGAGTTTAAGTTTGTTACTTCTACTACCATTTTCTGATCTGATTAATATACAGTGATTAACTAGAGATATATGGACTGAAAATCTTCCACAGAGAAGTTTCTTACACTCTTTTGATTTAGTTAGAATACTGATCCTTTCAAATTTTAGGGTACTGGGTTTGAAAAAAATCTAATATTTGTTATACAAACTAGAAATTAAGGTACCACTAGATATTTTACTTTGATCATATTCTTCCCAAGTAACATTCTTATAATATGGTAATATAAATTAAATACTAGGAATTTTGTATTTTATGTGATTTCCATGGAATAGTTAGATATTTAAGTGAATAAATCAAATCTTTTTTATATGGCAATACACATTTGTATTTACTGGATGGATACAGATTTAAGTATAGTGTACTAGGTAAAGGGGTATTCAGAAACATTAGAAGTTATCTGAGCTTATTGTTTATTGAAATTATCTTTATATTGAAAAAGGTAGGTCATTAGTTAATGTAATAGTTACAATATAATTATAAAAGTTAGGTGTAGACAAACTCCAGCTTGTTTTGTAGAATAATATAGTTTCCAAGGTTTTCGCCATATAAACTTCTTTTAACTTTGTTGTACCATTTTAAGCTGGGGGGATAAAAGGTTCTAAAGAGGAGAAAGAAAAAAATGCAATATTATCATTTTATCATATTAACCCTACTTAAGAGTAAACACAAATCTTATTATTTAGTTAATATGATTTATGGAAAATTATCATTAATGATGTGTGTAAGATTTGGTATACTGTATTTCTAAACATTTGAACGTATGAGGAACTAGAATAAAACTGCTTCTCTAACTAACCTATATCCTTTATCCTCTCCAACTAATACCCCTCTCCTTACACACCTCATATCTTACCTATCTGCTGTTATCTCAACTTTTATACTATCAGAACTTTTACTTATGTTTCTCTTGATTATTTCTGCTTATACCCTTCCTCTATCTTCTGTTCCTATGCTAGTGACATTTTACCTCATTAATGTCAATATACTTATATGCATTATCACTGCTCTTTTATCTTCAGCTATTACATGTTAACATGTCTTTGACTTATGTAAAATAATATAATTTCAAATGTATATGCTGAATGTCTTTACTATTTGCCTCAATATTACTGGCACAGTAAGGCTTAACATGTTTAATTGTTATTGTTGTTCATTGTAAGTATATATTTTATGTGGAGCTTTAATCCTCAGGCCTCCTCTGTAAATGGGACTTGTGCCCATTTGGATTTTTCCACTAAACAAAAGACAATACGTAAATAATGTGTTCAGAATAAAGTGAAATATGTTTTGATTTATTATAATTTATTTTGTAAACAATTAAACTTTCACAGTTTTAAAACTCCTCTCTTATTGTGAATATGTCCCTATGGCATTGGTTGGTTATGATTAATGGATAATCTGTGTAAGCAATTAGATTATGTTTAAAGTTATCTATTGTAATAGATGTTTTTAATGTCATTTATGTAGTAAAGGATTAGTTGCCATTATAAAAAATGTAGATGACAAAGTACAGCCTTGTCTAATATCAGTAGTAGCTTGAACTAACATTGTTTAATTGTCATTAACTTTTAATTGAAAACTAGTAGAATGATTTAACTTTTGAATAATATTAAATCATCAGGGAACTTATAATACTTCAGAACAATCCATATGAAGGTTTTATTTATATAGTCAAAAGTCACAAACACATCTAATTTAATTAAATCAGTTTGACAGCATTGTAACTTTTTTGCTTTCAGTGTAATATATATCTTGTAAACACTTATTAGGATGACTCATCTTTCTTTTTGGGCAAAACCCAAATAGTCTGGGAATTATAATCTTGTCTAAACTACAGGCTGTCTTCTTTATTAACTATTTTGGCAATTTTTTTCTGTAAGTAATATTTAAAATAGATAAAGGTCTGTAATGCTTAGGAGGCATTCCTATTTTACCATCTTTAAGAATTAATACATTTTCAACTAAAGTCATAGAAGTTGGAGGAAACCAGTTTAGTATGAGTAACAATTGTGTCAACAGAATAATAATCAGTGCTGAGTCTTCACAAAACATCATACAAATTTAGCAACAAAGCCATCTGGGTCTGGCCCTTTATTCTTTTGCAAAGCCATTATACTTTCCTTATAGAGGGAAATATGTGCCTGTGGTAATGGTGTATCTTTAATCAAGTTCTTCATTTTATCAGTGTCTTGGCTCCATCGCATGTTATAAAGAGTAAGAAAATAATCAACAAATGTTTCTTCAGTATTAGATTGTGCATTTACTTTAATCTCGTCTTTATTATTTAGCTCTTTCATTATGTCTTTGTGAAATTAAGACATTGACTAGCTAAGTTTTTACCAATTTTATTAGAATATGAGAAACGTTTGGTTAAAATAATTCTGTCCCAGCATTAGACATTTTTTGAAACATCAGATGTTCTTTCTATTTAGTAGCTTTTCTGTATATATGTATGTACTTATAATTGATAGAAATTAATTTACATAATATTTCAATTTCTCTTTCAATTGATCTATTTTATTTATTTTTTATTTCACAAATAAAAGCCTTAAATGCACCCCATTTGGTAGACATACATTACAATTCTTATACAATAAATATATATATGTACTTACCATAATTGATAGAAATGAATTTACATAATATTTCAATTTCTCTTCCAATTGATCTATTTTATTTATTTTTTATTTCATAAATAAAAGCCTTAAATGCGCCCCATTTGGTAGACATACATTGCAATTCTTATACAATAAAAAAAGGTTTATTTCTGTTTTAATTGAGATACTTACCTCTTGAATGCTAAACTGATCTACATACAGTTTCCTTTTAAACAAATTATTTGTAGTGCTCAAATGCTGTACATACATTCTTCTTGCCAAATGATCTGTAAATGTAAAAAGGGTGTTCTTCAAATTAGATTTCTAGAGCAAATCTGCAAAGTGAGAAAAAATCTATTCTGGAACAAAGTCTGTCTTTGTGAGTAATTGTGTATATAAAGTAGAAAGAAGATTTTTACATCTCCAAATATCAGTTACATTTTCTTGCAAACTGAATGATAGTAAAATCTTTCCCTGTGGAAACTTGCCCTAGTGAAAACTAATAGGTGTTGCAGATCTATCAATGTTGGCATTTAGTACAGCATTCCAGTCACCCCCACTATCAACTGAAATAATACAATGTAGGTTTTGAAGCACATTATCAAGAAACATCTGGTAATTGTTAAAAGGGCCATAAATTAATACAAGAGCAATGTAAGTATTCTCATACCTTAACGCTGCCATAACTCTTTCTTTTAATCCTATAAAGATAGTTTAAACAATGCAATCTCAAGTTATTTTAATTAATATGGCTACTCCCACATAAGCATTAAAAGCAAAATGATTAATTATTTATCCATTTATATTTATCAATTAAATATTTTGAATATTAATATCAAAATGAGTTTCCAGCAAGGTGAATATATTCTCTGTTCTATAAAACACATTACTTTCCTTAACTTGGATAGTGTGTATGCACCATTTAAATTAAAACATAATATGCTGTCATATCCTTTTATGTTGAGAAACAAAAAACAAGTACCTTAAATTGAGTGGGACATCATTTACAAAAAAAAAAAAAAAACAAGAAAAGAAACATTCCCTGCACCCATACTCAGAAGACAAAAGGGACATAGCAAAGACTTCAGGTTAAGTAGACAGCAGAGATTGTGTAAAATGGGGAGAGTATATAATCCCTAAAACACTTAGTTCATGTCTGCTTTCAGTAGGAGAATCAAATGTTAAGGCCAAATATTTCCAAATGATTCTTAATTTTGCAGGAAAAATAAAGGAAATCTTGATGTTCTTTCACCACAATGCAATTCTTATTTCAGAAACATATTTGTGTTTCTTAGCAGCTTCATTTGGGTGCTCAGCAAAAATAGATAATCTGGCTCCATCAAAATGAACTGCTTTCTTGTGAATGGCTGCTGACAAGATTTTATCTTTGTCGTTATTCTCGGAAAATTTAACTATAACTAGTCCGGCATAATTATTAATGTTTGAAAGTTCTTGTTCTGTGAAATGTTAATGATATCAATCCATTTCTGTATTTAAATCTTCTCGATTCATGTCCAGTACTGCTGCAAAGATTTCTTGTAAAATGTTGTCAACACCTTTTTTATCATCCCATTCTTCAGGAATTCCCAAAATTCTTAATATTTTTTTCTTTTTGTCCTACCTTGAAAGTCAATTAATATGAGTTGGAATTGTGTCTGAGTTTTCTTTTTATCTTTGACTTGATCTTGCAAAATGTTGGTATCAAAGCTAATGGATTTAAATTTCTCCTCAAACTCCTTTCCATTCCCTTAACTGTACCTTGTACCTGATTTATATTGGCAACAGCAATTTCCAATCCTTCTAAATTGTTACCTATTAGTTGCAACTTTTGATTTAACATTTCAGTCGTGCTGTTAGCAGCAGCGGTACAAGAAACATCAGATATGACTAATTTGTTACCTTTATTAAGGGTTGTAGTATTAGCAGTTTCCACTGAAGAGAAAGTGATATCAACATTCAGAGTTCATGGAGTTATTAGTCCGGATATCATTTGACTTAGTATCATGTTATAATTTTCCCTCATATTCTGTTGTTTTCAGACATAACCGTCAGGAGATGCTCACCTTTTTGTTTATTATCTTTTGGATGCTTTCTGCAACGAGCCTTAGTATTTTTTACATTTCTTCTGAAGCTTTGCCCAGTATTGTAGAATGGTTTTAATGTTTTTAACTCCAGGAAGGTTATTTGTGGAGAGGAAAGTTTGTAGTTCTTCTTGATTGAAATCAGCCCCTTTTCACTTCATTTTGGACATATCTTGAAAAATCAGGCCAGATCTTTGTTCTTCCTGCTCCCCTCAACAGGATGGGCACAATTACATCAAATGCTCACCTAGAACTTCTCCTCATTAGTCAACATTCGTTATGCCACTATATGGACTGAGTGAGATGTGTTTGTTTATTTAGTGATCTTTTGAATTCAGCCCATTTCAAAAACTTGCAATGTTGTAGTAGTCTAAGTTCTTACTGTCTTAAACAATGAAGTATTAAACAAAAAGGCTTGAAAGATTTGGGGAGAAAATGTATACCTAAAGCAGTGAGAAATTATAGTGAAACATTTTACAGGCTGTCAAACGTCCCTGAAAACACTTATATGGCATCAGCCATTTACTTCTTATGCAGGCAGACACTGGGGTGCTAGATGAACTATGAAGATCTTCAATTATGCAGCATAACCACGATTTGTTACAACATTGCAGCCGGTATGAAATTTTAGAAAAAAAAAAAGTATGCATAGGATATATCTGCACTAATATCAAAAATTGTAGTATGCAGAAAAATGAAATTATTTATACACCAAATGAGTATAACACTTAAATTGAGGTCCTATCATAAGAGTGGTGTAAGGAGAAAGATTGGGACATGATCATCATAGGTTACAACAGCCTTACAACTCCTAGATCTGAGATAATGTGGCATTATTCATAAAATAGAAAGGAATGTCCTAGAAACAAAGGAATATAAAGCAGAAGATTGTCACTCAGACTGTATGATGCCTGTTACAAAATGAGGAACTTTGCCTTAGATTATTTTTTTTTTTTAGAGGCCTCCACATGCTGCCTCTTTTCATTTATAGCAGAACTCAGGACATCTGTTAATAGTGTAAAACATGAATCTGCCCTATGTTAACTGGAAAAGTGCACTGCTAACAGAAAGTAATGTGCATTCCCTCATAAGGGTAATCTCATCCAACATATGTCTTAAACAACTACAGGCACACATGTGTGGCTTTAATCATCACAGAGCTGTGACCAGAACACTGAGATTTAATAACTGGAACCACTTAAAGGAAGTGATCATGTACAGATGAAGGTACATATCTTTCTACTTAATGATACAGATGTTCAAATAGCAAGACAGGTAGATGTAATCACATAAAATCAATATGCAAAATTGATATTGAGTTAACAATTTCTAAATGACTTTCATCATTTTCATCCCTAAATGTTAATACGTTTTGGAAGACATTAGTAACTTACATTTTGAATAACTTACATGAAAGCAATCTGCACAGCTTATACGACAAATTAAAAAGGAAGTGCATAAAACAGTTATACAACAGGAGATAGATATGTTTAATAACTGCGCAGATAATAAAAATACATTGCTTATGTACATAAAAATGGAAGGGGGTGTAGTTTATGTGGCATTTAATTTTTTTTTTTTTGGCAAATGAAGAAGCAATGCATGGTGTGGATTTACTAGATGCAGCTTCTGAAGGGATGTTTACAATAACAAATAATTAATAAGGCCAGGAAGAGCAACTTCGGTTAGCCATTAAGGATCGAATATTTTATATCTGAAATAACAGCCAAAAGATTGTTTAGCAATTCAAAGAAATTAAATGTGAAAATACTCCCAGTAATAGATCACTAATCAAAATGTAATTACTTAGTAAATACATACATTAAGATGATCACACTTCTTTTCAAAGACACACTTACTGCTGTGTTCACTTTGAATAGAAATTGGTAATAAAGACACTACTATATGAGAATAATGTGAACAACTGTAAAAAATATCTAGATCAGTAAATCTTATTAGCTTTTTTGGCAAATTATTTGATTTACTATGTAAATATCCGCAAAGAGCAGGCATTAGAGGGAAGAACCCATATATAATATGCATAAACTCATTCTTCATTGGCCTTCCATTTTTGTTTGTTAGCTGGGGTAGTGCACTGATCCATGTGGACCTCTTTCATACTCAGTCGGGGAATACTGTCTGGTTAAGTGGCTTGGTCAGAGGCATACAGTAAGCAAATGGAAGTTAACAGAATCAAACCTTCTGCTAGTCTTCATTTATTCACTGTTTTACGGATGATCTTCTTCAAAAAGATAATGCTTGTACTCAGCCCGATACTGTATACTTGGAATTCATCAAGGCTTTTGATAGGATCAGACATGATGTTTTGTTGCAAAGGTTTTCACAGTATGGGCTAATTAAATGTCTTACTGATGTAAAATGGAATTACAAAACAAATATGGTTAATTTAATGCTATGAAGTTATTTGTTCATTTATGTATGCACATTTTGATTAATTGGATTTGCAGCTGGGCTGAGACCATCAGAGGCATAAAGCAAAAAGTTTCACAAACAACATATGCACACATAATAGTTCCAGCAATAGGACAGCACTGGTTTTACATTATGCCACAAAAAGAACGCAGTAATAATTTATCACACTTCAAAAATACTTGCAAAAAATGTAGTAGTGTTTGCAGTTCTGAATATATAGGACAAATTAGGTGGGTGACCCTTTAGCAGTTTGCTAACTATTAGCACTCTAGTGCACCTTTGCTAAAACTGAAAGGTTTAAATGAGCAAAATATTGTTTTATCTTAGCTTTCAGAATGTGAAGTAAAAACAGGTATCACATCATGTAAGCAAGCTAGAGATGCATTTAGGTGGAAGATGAGAAGTAGATTTACACAGAGCAAGTAGAGATAAAACTGCTACAGTTCACTAATGATTTCTGTAAAAGCATTTAGTTAGGAGTGCCATAAGGAGTAGATTTACACAGAGCAAGTAGAGATAAAACTGCTACAGTTCACTAATGATTTCTGTAAAAGCATTTAGTTAGGAGTGCCATAAGGAGTAGATTTACACAGAGCAAGTAGAGATAAAACTGCTACAGTTCACTAATGATTTCTGTAAAAGCATTTAGTTAGGAGTGCCATAAGGAGTAGATTTACACAGAGCAAGTAGAGATAAAACTGCTACAGTTCACTAATGATTTCTGTAAAAGCATTTAGTTAGGAGTGCCATAAGGAGTAGATTTACACAGAGCAAGTAGAGATAAAACTGCTACAGTTCACTAATGATTTCTGTAAAAGCATTTAGTTAGGAGTGCCATAAGGAGTAGATTTACACAGAGCAAGTAGAGATAAAACTGCTACAGTTCACTAATGATTTCTGTAAAAGCATTTAGTTAGGAGTGCCATAAGGAGTAGATTTACACAGAGCAAGTAGAGATAAAACTGCTACAGTTCACTAATGATTTCTGTAAAAGCATTTAGTTAGGAGTGCCATAAGGAGTAGATTTACACAGAGCAAGTAGAGATAAAACTGCTACAGTTCACTAATGATTTCTGTAAAAGCATTTAGTTAGGAGTGCCATAAGGAGTAGATTTACACAGAGCAAGTAGAGATAAAACTGCTACAGTTCACTAATGATTTCTGTAAAAGCATTTAGTTAGGAGTGCCATAAGGAGTAGATTTACACAGAGCAAGTAGAGATAAAACTGCTACAGTTCACTAATGATTTCTGTAAAAGCATTTAGTTAGGAGTGCCATAAGGAGTAGATTTACACAGAGCAAGTAGAGATAAAACTGCTACAGTTCACTAATGATTTCTGTAAAAGCATTTAGTTAGGAGTGCCATAAGGAGTAGATTTACACAGAGCAAGTAGAGATAAAACTGCTACAGTTCACTAATGATTTCTGTAAAAGCATTTAGTTAGGAGTGCCATAAGGAGTAGATTTACACAGAGCAAGTAGAGATAAAACTGCTACAGTTCACTAATGATTTCTGTAAAAGCATTTAGTTAGGAGTGCCATAAGGAGTAGATTTACACAGAGCAAGTAGAGATAAAACTGCTACAGTTCACTAATGATTTCTGTAAAAGCATTTAGTTAGGAGTGCCATAAGGAGTAGATTTACACAGAGCAAGTAGAGATAAAACTGCTACAGTTCACTAATGATTTCTGTAAAAGCATTTAGTTAGGAGTGCCATAAGGAGTAGATTTACACAGAGCAAGTAGAGATAAAACTGCTACAGTTCACTAATGATTTCTGTAAAAGCATTTAGTTAGGAGTGCCATAAGGAGTAGATTTACACAGAGCAAGTAGAGATAAAACTGCTACAGTTCACTAATGATTTCTGTAAAAGCATTTAGTTAGGAGTGCCATAAGGAGTAGATTTACACAGAGCAAGTAGAGATAAAACTGCTACAGTTCACTAATGATTTCTGTAAAAGCATTTAGTTAGGAGTGCCATAAGGAGTAGATTTACACAGAGCAAGTAGAGATAAAACTGCTACAGTTCACTAATGATTTCTGTAAAAGCATTTAGTTAGGAGTGCCATAAGGAGTAGATTTACACAGAGCAAGTAGAGATAAAACTGCTACAGTTCACTAATGATTTCTGTAAAAGCATTTAGTTAGGAGTGCCATAAGGAGTAGATTTACACAGAGCAAGTAGAGATAAAACTGCTACAGTTCACTAATGATTTCTGTAAAAGCATTTAGTTAGGAGTGCCATAAGGAGTAGATTTACACAGAGCAAGTAGAGATAAAACTGCTACAGTTCACTAATGATTTCTGTAAAAGCATTTAGTTAGGAGTGCCATAAGGAGTAGATTTACACAGAGCAAGTAGAGATAAAACTGCTACAGTTCACTAATGATTTCTGTAAAAGCATTTAGTTAGGAGTGCCATAAGGAGTAGATTTACACAGAGCAAGTAGAGATAAAACTGCTACAGTTCACTAATGATTTCTGTAAAAGCATTTAGTTAGGAGTGCCATAAGGAGTAGATTTACACAGAGCAAGTAGAGATAAAACTGCTACAGTTCACTAATGATTTCTGTAAAAGCATTTAGTTAGGAGTGCCATAAGGAGTAGATTTACACAGAGCAAGTAGAGATAAAACTGCTACAGTTCACTAATGATTTCTGTAAAAGCATTTAGTTAGGAGTGCCATAAGGAGTAGATTTACACAGAGCAAGTAGAGATAAAACTGCTACAGTTCACTAATGATTTCTGTAAAAGCATTTAGTTAGGAGTGCCATAAGGAGTAGATTTACACAGAGCAAGTAGAGATAAAACTGCTACAGTTCACTAATGATTTCTGTAAAAGCATTTAGTTAGGAGTGCCATAAGGAGTAGATTTACACAGAGCAAGTAGAGATAAAACTGCTACAGTTCACTAATGATTTCTGTAAAAGCATTTAGTTAGGAGTGCCATAAGGAGTAGATTTACACAGAGCAAGTAGAGATAAAACTGCTACAGTTCACTAATGATTTCTGTAAAAGCATTTAGTTAGGAGTGCCATAAGGAGTAGATTTACACAGAGCAAGTAGAGATAAAACTGCTACAGTTCACTAATGATTTCTGTAAAAGCATTTAGTTAGGAGTGCCATAAGGAGTAGATTTACACAGAGCAAGTAGAGATAAAACTGCTACAGTTCACTAATGATTTCTGTAAAAGCATTTAGTTAGGAGTGCCATAAGGAGTAGATTTACACAGAGCAAGTAGAGATAAAACTGCTACAGTTCACTAATGATTTCTGTAAAAGCATTTAGTTAGGAGTGCCATAAGGAGTAGATTTACACAGAGCAAGTAGAGATAAAACTGCTACAGTTCACTAATGATTTCTGTAAAAGCATTTAGTTAGGAGTGCCATAAGGAGTAGATTTACACAGAGCAAGTAGAGATAAAACTGCTACAGTTCACTAATGATTTCTGTAAAAGCATTTAGTTAGGAGTGCCATAAGGAGTAGATTTACACAGAGCAAGTAGAGATAAAACTGCTACAGTTCACTAATGATTTCTGTAAAAGCATTTAGTTAGGAGTGCCATAAGGAGTAGATTTACACAGAGCAAGTAGAGATAAAACTGCTACAGTTCACTAATGATTTCTGTAAAAGCATTTAGTTAGGAGTGCCATAAGGAGTAGATTTACACAGAGCAAGTAGAGATAAAACTGCTACAGTTCACTAATGATTTCTGTAAAAGCATTTAGTTAGGAGTGCCATAAGGAGTAGATTTACACAGAGCAAGTAGAGATAAAACTGCTACAGTTCACTAATGATTTCTGTAAAAGCATTTAGTTAGGAGTGCCATAAGGAGTAGATTTACACAGAGCAAGTAGAGATAAAACTGCTACAGTTCACTAATGATTTCTGTAAAAGCATTTAGTTAGGAGTGCCATAAGGAGTAGATTTACACAGAGCAAGTAGAGATAAAACTGCTACAGTTCACTAATGATTTCTGTAAAAGCATTTAGTTAGGAGTGCCATAAGGAGTAGATTTACACAGAGCAAGTAGAGATAAAACTGCTACAGTTCACTAATGATTTCTGTAAAAGCATTTAGTTAGGAGTGCCATAAGGAGTAGATTTACACAGAGCAAGTAGAGATAAAACTGCTACAGTTCACTAATGATTTCTGTAAAAGCATTTAGTTAGGAGTGCCATAAGGAGTAGATTTACACAGAGCAAGTAGAGATAAAACTGCTACAGTTCACTAATGATTTCTGTAAAAGCATTTAGTTAGGAGTGCCATAAGGAGTAGATTTACACAGAGCAAGTAGAGATAAAACTGCTACAGTTCACTAATGATTTCTGTAAAAGCATTTAGTTAGGAGTGCCATAAGGAGTAGATTTACACAGAGCAAGTAGAGATAAAACTGCTACAGTTCACTAATGATTTCTGTAAAAGCATTTAGTTAGGAGTGCCATAAGGAGTAGATTTACACAGAGCAAGTAGAGATAAAACTGCTACAGTTCACTAATGATTTCTGTAAAAGCATTTAGTTAGGAGTGCCATAAGGAGTAGATTTACACAGAGCAAGTAGAGATAAAACTGCTACAGTTCACTAATGATTTCTGTAAAAGCATTTAGTTAGGAGTGCCATAAGGAGTAGATTTACACAGAGCAAGTAGAGATAAAACTGCTACAGTTCACTAATGATTTCTGTAAAAGCATTTAGTTAGGAGTGCCATAAGGAGTAGATTTACACAGAGCAAGTAGAGATAAAACTGCTACAGTTCACTAATGATTTCTGTAAAAGCATTTAGTTAGGAGTGCCATAAGGAGTAGATTTACACAGAGCAAGTAGAGATAAAACTGCTACAGTTCACTAATGATTTCTGTAAAAGCATTTAGTTAGGAGTGCCATAAGGAGTAGATTTACACAGAGCAAGTAGAGATAAAACTGCTACAGTTCACTAATGATTTCTGTAAAAGCATTTAGTTAGGAGTGCCATAAGGAGTAGATTTACACAGAGCAAGTAGAGATAAAACTGCTACAGTTCACTAATGATTTCTGTAAAAGCATTTAGTTAGGAGTGCCATAAGGAGTAGATTTACACAGAGCAAGTAGAGATAAAACTGCTACAGTTCACTAATGATTTCTGTAAAAGCATTTAGTTAGGAGTGCCATAAGGAGTAGATTTACACAGAGCAAGTAGAGATAAAACTGCTACAGTTCACTAATGATTTCTGTAAAAGCATTTAGTTAGGAGTGCCATAAGGAGTAGATTTACACAGAGCAAGTAGAGATAAAACTGCTACAGTTCACTAATGATTTCTGTAAAAGCATTTAGTTAGGAGTGCCATAAGGAGTAGATTTACACAGAGCAAGTAGAGATAAAACTGCTACAGTTCACTAATGATTTCTGTAAAAGCATTTAGTTAGGAGTGCCATAAGGAGTAGATTTACACAGAGCAAGTAGAGATAAAACTGCTACAGTTCACTAATGATTTCTGTAAAAGCATTTAGTTAGGAGTGCCATAAGGAGTAGATTTACACAGAGCAAGTAGAGATAAAACTGCTACAGTTCACTAATGATTTCTGTAAAAGCATTTAGTTAGGAGTGCCATAAGGAGTAGATTTACACAGAGCAAGTAGAGATAAAACTGCTACAGTTCACTAATGATTTCTGTAAAAGCATTTAGTTAGGAGTGCCATAAGGAGTAGATTTACACAGAGCAAGTAGAGATAAAACTGCTACAGTTCACTAATGATTTCTGTAAAAGCATTTAGTTAGGAGTGCCATAAGGAGTAGATTTACACAGAGCAAGTAGAGATAAAACTGCTACAGTTCACTAATGATTTCTGTAAAAGCATTTAGTTAGGAGTGCCATAAGGAGTAGATTTACACAGAGCAAGTAGAGATAAAACTGCTACAGTTCACTAATGATTTCTGTAAAAGCATTTAGTTAGGAGTGCCATAAGGAGTAGATTTACACAGAGCAAGTAGAGATAAAACTGCTACAGTTCACTAATGATTTCTGTAAAAGCATTTAGTTAGGAGTGCCATAAGGAGTAGATTTACACAGAGCAAGTAGAGATAAAACTGCTACAGTTCACTAATGATTTCTGTAAAAGCATTTAGTTAGGAGTGCCATAAGGAGTAGATTTACACAGAGCAAGTAGAGATAAAACTGCTACAGTTCACTAATGATTTCTGTAAAAGCATTTAGTTAGGAGTGCCATAAGGAGTAGATTTACACAGAGCAAGTAGAGATAAAACTGCTACAGTTCACTAATGATTTCTGTAAAAGCATTTAGTTAGGAGTGCCATAAGGAGTAGATTTACACAGAGCAAGTAGAGATAAAACTGCTACAGTTCACTAATGATTTCTGTAAAAGCATTTAGTTAGGAGTGCCATAAGGAGTAGATTTACACAGAGCAAGTAGAGATAAAACTGCTACAGTTCACTAATGATTTCTGTAAAAGCATTTAGTTAGGAGTGCCATAAGGAGTAGATTTACACAGAGCAAGTAGAGATAAAACTGCTACAGTTCACTAATGATTTCTGTAAAAGCATTTAGTTAGGAGTGCCATAAGGAGTAGATTTACACAGAGCAAGTAGAGATAAAACTGCTACAGTTCACTAATGATTTCTGTAAAAGCATTTAGTTAGGAGTGCCATAAGGAGTAGATTTACACAGAGCAAGTAGAGATAAAACTGCTACAGTTCACTAATGATTTCTGTAAAAGCATTTAGTTAGGAGTGCCATAAGGAGTAGATTTACACAGAGCAAGTAGAGATAAAACTGCTACAGTTCACTAATGATTTCTGTAAAAGCATTTAGTTAGGAGTGCCATAAGGAGTAGATTTACACAGAGCAAGTAGAGATAAAACTGCTACAGTTCACTAATGATTTCTGTAAAAGCATTTAGTTAGGAGTGCCATAAGGAGTAGATTTACACAGAGCAAGTAGAGATAAAACTGCTACAGTTCACTAATGATTTCTGTAAAAGCATTTAGTTAGGAGTGCCATAAGGAGTAGATTTACACAGAGCAAGTAGAGATAAAACTGCTACAGTTCACTAATGATTTCTGTAAAAGCATTTAGTTAGGAGTGCCATAAGGAGTAGATTTACACAGAGCAAGTAGAGATAAAACTGCTACAGTTCACTAATGATTTCTGTAAAAGCATTTAGTTAGGAGTGCCATAAGGAGTAGATTTACACAGAGCAAGTAGAGATAAAACTGCTACAGTTCACTAATGATTTCTGTAAAAGCATTTAGTTAGGAGTGCCATAAGGAGTAGATTTACACAGAGCAAGTAGAGATAAAACTGCTACAGTTCACTAATGATTTCTGTAAAAGCATTTAGTTAGGAGTGCCATAAGGAGTAGATTTACACAGAGCAAGTAGAGATAAAACTGCTACAGTTCACTAATGATTTCTGTAAAAGCATTTAGTTAGGAGTGCCATAAGGAGTAGATTTACACAGAGCAAGTAGAGATAAAACTGCTACAGTTCACTAATGATTTCTGTAAAAGCATTTAGTTAGGAGTGCCATAAGGAGTAGATTTACACAGAGCAAGTAGAGATAAAACTGCTACAGTTCACTAATGATTTCTGTAAAAGCATTTAGTTAGGAGTGCCATAAGGAGTAGATTTACACAGAGCAAGTAGAGATAAAACTGCTACAGTTCACTAATGATTTCTGTAAAAGCATTTAGTTAGGAGTGCCATAAGGAGTAGATTTACACAGAGCAAGTAGAGATAAAACTGCTACAGTTCACTAATGATTTCTGTAAAAGCATTTAGTTAGGAGTGCCATAAGGAGTAGATTTACACAGAGCAAGTAGAGATAAAACTGCTACAGTTCACTAATGATTTCTGTAAAAGCATTTAGTTAGGAGTGCCATAAGGAGTAGATTTACACAGAGCAAGTAGAGATAAAACTGCTACAGTTCACTAATGATTTCTGTAAAAGCATTTAGTTAGGAGTGCCATAAGGAGTAGATTTACACAGAGCAAGTAGAGATAAAACTGCTACAGTTCACTAATGATTTCTGTAAAAGCATTTAGTTAGGAGTGCCATAAGGAGTAGATTTACACAGAGCAAGTAGAGATAAAACTGCTACAGTTCACTAATGATTTCTGTAAAAGCATTTAGTTAGGAGTGCCATAAGGAGTAGATTTACACAGAGCAAGTAGAGATAAAACTGCTACAGTTCACTAATGATTTCTGTAAAAGCATTTAGTTAGGAGTGCCATAAGGAGTAGATTTACACAGAGCAAGTAGAGATAAAACTGCTACAGTTCACTAATGATTTCTGTAAAAGCATTTAGTTAGGAGTGCCATAAGGAGTAGATTTACACAGAGCAAGTAGAGATAAAACTGCTACAGTTCACTAATGATTTCTGTAAAAGCATTTAGTTAGGAGTGCCATAAGGAGTAGATTTACACAGAGCAAGTAGAGATAAAACTGCTACAGTTCACTAATGATTTCTGTAAAAGCATTTAGTTAGGAGTGCCATAAGGAGTAGATTTACACAGAGCAAGTAGAGATAAAACTGCTACAGTTCACTAATGATTTCTGTAAAAGCATTTAGTTAGGAGTGCCATAAGGAGTAGATTTACACAGAGCAAGTAGAGATAAAACTGCTACAGTTCACTAATGATTTCTGTAAAAGCATTTAGTTAGGAGTGCCATAAGGAGTAGATTTACACAGAGCAAGTAGAGATAAAACTGCTACAGTTCACTAATGATTTCTGTAAAAGCATTTAGTTAGGAGTGCCATAAGGAGTAGATTTACACAGAGCAAGTAGAGATAAAACTGCTACAGTTCACTAATGATTTCTGTAAAAGCATTTAGTTAGGAGTGCCATAAGGAGTAGATTTACACAGAGCAAGTAGAGATAAAACTGCTACAGTTCACTAATGATTTCTGTAAAAGCATTTAGTTAGGAGTGCCATAAGGAGTAGATTTACACAGAGCAAGTAGAGATAAAACTGCTACAGTTCACTAATGATTTCTGTAAAAGCATTTAGTTAGGAGTGCCATAAGGAGTAGATTTACACAGAGCAAGTAGAGATAAAACTGCTACAGTTCACTAATGATTTCTGTAAAAGCATTTAGTTAGGAGTGCCATAAGGAGTAGATTTACACAGAGCAAGTAGAGATAAAACTGCTACAGTTCACTAATGATTTCTGTAAAAGCATTTAGTTAGGAGTGCCATAAGGAGTAGATTTACACAGAGCAAGTAGAGATAAAACTGCTACAGTTCACTAATGATTTCTGTAAAAGCATTTAGTTAGGAGTGCCATAAGGAGTAGATTTACACAGAGCAAGTAGAGATAAAACTGCTACAGTTCACTAATGATTTCTGTAAAAGCATTTAGTTAGGAGTGCCATAAGGAGTAGATTTACACAGAGCAAGTAGAGATAAAACTGCTACAGTTCACTAATGATTTCTGTAAAAGCATTTAGTTAGGAGTGCCATAAGGAGTAGATTTACACAGAGCAAGTAGAGATAAAACTGCTACAGTTCACTAATGATTTCTGTAAAAGCATTTAGTTAGGAGTGCCATAAGGAGTAGATTTACACAGAGCAAGTAGAGATAAAACTGCTACAGTTCACTAATGATTTCTGTAAAAGCATTTAGTTAGGAGTGCCATAAGGAGTAGATTTACACAGAGCAAGTAGAGATAAAACTGCTACAGTTCACTAATGATTTCTGTAAAAGCATTTAGTTAGGAGTGCCATAAGGAGTAGATTTACACAGAGCAAGTAGAGATAAAACTGCTACAGTTCACTAATGATTTCTGTAAAAGCATTTAGTTAGGAGTGCCATAAGGAGTAGATTTACACAGAGCAAGTAGAGATAAAACTGCTACAGTTCACTAATGATTTCTGTAAAAGCATTTAGTTAGGAGTGCCATAAGGAGTAGATTTACACAGAGCAAGTAGAGATAAAACTGCTACAGTTCACTAATGATTTCTGTAAAAGCATTTAGTTAGGAGTGCCATAAGGAGTAGATTTACACAGAGCAAGTAGAGATAAAACTGCTACAGTTCACTAATGATTTCTGTAAAAGCATTTAGTTAGGAGTGCCATAAGGAGTAGATTTACACAGAGCAAGTAGAGATAAAACTGCTACAGTTCACTAATGATTTCTGTAAAAGCATTTAGTTAGGAGTGCCATAAGGAGTAGATTTACACAGAGCAAGTAGAGATAAAACTGCTACAGTTCACTAATGATTTCTGTAAAAGCATTTAGTTAGGAGTGCCATAAGGAGTAGATTTACACAGAGCAAGTAGAGATAAAACTGCTACAGTTCACTAATGATTTCTGTAAAAGCATTTAGTTAGGAGTGCCATAAGGAGTAGATTTACACAGAGCAAGTAGAGATAAAACTGCTACAGTTCACTAATGATTTCTGTAAAAGCATTTAGTTAGGAGTGCCATAAGGAGTAGATTTACACAGAGCAAGTAGAGATAAAACTGCTACAGTTCACTAATGATTTCTGTAAAAGCATTTAGTTAGGAGTGCCATAAGGAGTAGATTTACACAGAGCAAGTAGAGATAAAACTGCTACAGTTCACTAATGATTTCTGTAAAAGCATTTAGTTAGGAGTGCCATAAGGAGTAGATTTACACAGAGCAAGTAGAGATAAAACTGCTACAGTTCACTAATGATTTCTGTAAAAGCATTTAGTTAGGAGTGCCATAAGGAGTAGATTTACACAGAGCAAGTAGAGATAAAACTGCTACAGTTCACTAATGATTTCTGTAAAAGCATTTAGTTAGGAGTGCCATAAGGAGTAGATTTACACAGAGCAAGTAGAGATAAAACTGCTACAGTTCACTAATGATTTCTGTAAAAGCATTTAGTTAGGAGTGCCATAAGGAGTAGATTTACACAGAGCAAGTAGAGATAAAACTGCTACAGTTCACTAATGATTTCTGTAAAAGCATTTAGTTAGGAGTGCCATAAGGAGTAGATTTACACAGAGCAAGTAGAGATAAAACTGCTACAGTTCACTAATGATTTCTGTAAAAGCATTTAGTTAGGAGTGCCATAAGGAGTAGATTTACACAGAGCAAGTAGAGATAAAACTGCTACAGTTCACTAATGATTTCTGTAAAAGCATTTAGTTAGGAGTGCCATAAGGAGTAGATTTACACAGAGCAAGTAGAGATAAAACTGCTACAGTTCACTAATGATTTCTGTAAAAGCATTTAGTTAGGAGTGCCATAAGGAGTAGATTTACACAGAGCAAGTAGAGATAAAACTGCTACAGTTCACTAATGATTTCTGTAAAAGCATTTAGTTAGGAGTGCCATAAGGAGTAGATTTACACAGAGCAAGTAGAGATAAAACTGCTACAGTTCACTAATGATTTCTGTAAAAGCATTTAGTTAGGAGTGCCATAAGGAGTAGATTTACACAGAGCAAGTAGAGATAAAACTGCTACAGTTCACTAATGATTTCTGTAAAAGCATTTAGTTAGGAGTGCCATAAGGAGTAGATTTACACAGAGCAAGTAGAGATAAAACTGCTACAGTTCACTAATGATTTCTGTAAAAGCATTTAGTTAGGAGTGCCATAAGGAGTAGATTTACACAGAGCAAGTAGAGATAAAACTGCTACAGTTCACTAATGATTTCTGTAAAAGCATTTAGTTAGGAGTGCCATAAGGAGTAGATTTACACAGAGCAAGTAGAGATAAAACTGCTACAGTTCACTAATGATTTCTGTAAAAGCATTTAGTTAGGAGTGCCATAAGGAGTAGATTTACACAGAGCAAGTAGAGATAAAACTGCTACAGTTCACTAATGATTTCTGTAAAAGCATTTAGTTAGGAGTGCCATAAGGAGTAGATTTACACAGAGCAAGTAGAGATAAAACTGCTACAGTTCACTAATGATTTCTGTAAAAGCATTTAGTTAGGAGTGCCATAAGGAGTAGATTTACACAGAGCAAGTAGAGATAAAACTGCTACAGTTCACTAATGATTTCTGTAAAAGCATTTAGTTAGGAGTGCCATAAGGAGTAGATTTACACAGAGCAAGTAGAGATAAAACTGCTACAGTTCACTAATGATTTCTGTAAAAGCATTTAGTTAGGAGTGCCATAAGGAGTAGATTTACACAGAGCAAGTAGAGATAAAACTGCTACAGTTCACTAATGATTTCTGTAAAAGCATTTAGTTAGGAGTGCCATAAGGAGTAGATTTACACAGAGCAAGTAGAGATAAAACTGCTACAGTTCACTAATGATTTCTGTAAAAGCATTTAGTTAGGAGTGCCATAAGGAGTAGATTTACACAGAGCAAGTAGAGATAAAACTGCTACAGTTCACTAATGATTTCTGTAAAAGCATTTAGTTAGGAGTGCCATAAGGAGTAGATTTACACAGAGCAAGTAGAGATAAAACTGCTACAGTTCACTAATGATTTCTGTAAAAGCATTTAGTTAGGAGTGCCATAAGGAGTAGATTTACACAGAGCAAGTAGAGATAAAACTGCTACAGTTCACTAATGATTTCTGTAAAAGCATTTAGTTAGGAGTGCCATAAGGAGTAGATTTACACAGAGCAAGTAGAGATAAAACTGCTACAGTTCACTAATGATTTCTGTAAAAGCATTTAGTTAGGAGTGCCATAAGGAGTAGATTTACACAGAGCAAGTAGAGATAAAACTGCTACAGTTCACTAATGATTTCTGTAAAAGCATTTAGTTAGGAGTGCCATAAGGAGTAGATTTACACAGAGCAAGTAGAGATAAAACTGCTACAGTTCACTAATGATTTCTGTAAAAGCATTTAGTTAGGAGTGCCATAAGGAGTAGATTTACACAGAGCAAGTAGAGATAAAACTGCTACAGTTCACTAATGATTTCTGTAAAAGCATTTAGTTAGGAGTGCCATAAGGAGTAGATTTACACAGAGCAAGTAGAGATAAAACTGCTACAGTTCACTAATGATTTCTGTAAAAGCATTTAGTTAGGAGTGCCATAAGGAGTAGATTTACACAGAGCAAGTAGAGATAAAACTGCTACAGTTCACTAATGATTTCTGTAAAAGCATTTAGTTAGGAGTGCCATAAGGAGTAGATTTACACAGAGCAAGTAGAGATAAAACTGCTACAGTTCACTAATGATTTCTGTAAAAGCATTTAGTTAGGAGTGCCATAAGGAGTAGATTTACACAGAGCAAGTAGAGATAAAACTGCTACAGTTCACTAATGATTTCTGTAAAAGCATTTAGTTAGGAGTGCCATAAGGAGTAGATTTACACAGAGCAAGTAGAGATAAAACTGCTACAGTTCACTAATGATTTCTGTAAAAGCATTTAGTTAGGAGTGCCATAAGGAGTAGATTTACACAGAGCAAGTAGAGATAAAACTGCTACAGTTCACTAATGATTTCTGTAAAAGCATTTAGTTAGGAGTGCCATAAGGAGTAGATTTACACAGAGCAAGTAGAGATAAAACTGCTACAGTTCACTAATGATTTCTGTAAAAGCATTTAGTTAGGAGTGCCATAAGGAGTAGATTTACACAGAGCAAGTAGAGATAAAACTGCTACAGTTCACTAATGATTTCTGTAAAAGCATTTAGTTAGGAGTGCCATAAGGAGTAGATTTACACAGAGCAAGTAGAGATAAAACTGCTACAGTTCACTAATGATTTCTGTAAAAGCATTTAGTTAGGAGTGCCATAAGGAGTAGATTTACACAGAGCAAGTAGAGATAAAACTGCTACAGTTCACTAATGATTTCTGTAAAAGCATTTAGTTAGGAGTGCCATAAGGAGTAGATTTACACAGAGCAAGTAGAGATAAAACTGCTACAGTTCACTAATGATTTCTGTAAAAGCATTTAGTTAGGAGTGCCATAAGGAGTAGATTTACACAGAGCAAGTAGAGATAAAACTGCTACAGTTCACTAATGATTTCTGTAAAAGCATTTAGTTAGGAGTGCCATAAGGAGTAGATTTACACAGAGCAAGTAGAGATAAAACTGCTACAGTTCACTAATGATTTCTGTAAAAGCATTTAGTTAGGAGTGCCATAAGGAGTAGATTTACACAGAGCAAGTAGAGATAAAACTGCTACAGTTCACTAATGATTTCTGTAAAAGCATTTAGTTAGGAGTGCCATAAGGAGTAGATTTACACAGAGCAAGTAGAGATAAAACTGCTACAGTTCACTAATGATTTCTGTAAAAGCATTTAGTTAGGAGTGCCATAAGGAGTAGATTTACACAGAGCAAGTAGAGATAAAACTGCTACAGTTCACTAATGATTTCTGTAAAAGCATTTAGTTAGGAGTGCCATAAGGAGTAGATTTACACAGAGCAAGTAGAGATAAAACTGCTACAGTTCACTAATGATTTCTGTAAAAGCATTTAGTTAGGAGTGCCATAAGGATCAGTTTTTGTCCTGCAGCTGTTACATATATTTATATATGTGCTGGATTTTTCAACACCAGAGGTTGGTACTGTAAAGGTAAACATATTATACAAAAGTATTGTGTACAATCAGGAATTCATCGAGTGCAAATAGATTCTATGGCTATACAAATTGCTCAAGGGAAAACAGTATCAAAAGTAATGGCAGTAAAACTAATTCAATAAAGTCTGGAAAATCTAATCATGGTGTGAATTATTACTTAGATGGGATCTTATATTCAACTGTGAAATGTATAAGAGCCTAGGAATAATTATTCATAGCAAGTTGATTGTTCTGCACACACTGATGCAGTTTGCAACCAAGCTTTTCTGCATTCTTAAGTATTTCAAGTCTCAAGATTCAGTTGAGCTCATACATGCTTTAAATGTTATTGTTACAAATAGACTAGAGTGTGAGGCCTCTCGAACCAGTACTAAAAGAAATATACGTCAAGTAATAAGTGCAGCCAGGACTTTTACTGAAATAATACTAACAATTAAATGCTTCTGTTATACTGAAAAGGTTAAAGCTCTAAGTTAGTTCTAGTTCTCTTTAAGACAAAGGAGACAGCACAGAGAGAGCGAATTGAAAATGGTGTATAAAGCTTTCAGACTTCATATTTTATTTAAAAGGTTAAAATTAATGATGGCTGAGTCACATAAAATTTAGGCTCCACTTGCTTTCATACCAAACCAATAAACTGAAATTGTGGTTTAATTGCAGAGTTATAAACAGCTGGAGTATATTACCAGCTGTAATCAGGGAAGCAACACCAATAACCAGTTTTAAATATTTATTAGGTAAGATAAATGGTTTAGACAGATTAGTATGACACATGGTTACTAAAGCATGCATATAAGCTACCATAATTTTTCAACAAAGACTGTACACAGAATGAAGCACCTCTAACAAAAATAACAATGATAAATATCCAAAGTAAGAGGTGACAAACATGACTCGTAGATGCATTTTATTAAGTGCACAAAAAAACAAAAGTGAGCGCTTCTACGTCTAAATACGATTCTTCTTCAGACTTGGAACAACTGAATCAAACTACTTATATTATATACAAATTCAGTTCAATCAATAATGTCTAACCAGTCAGCTTAAATGTGTTAAACATAATTGACACATTCAATTAAAGCATTTTAATAAAAGCCTCTAAAAATCTCCTTTGCATACTAAGCTTTATAAAACAGCACTAAAATATTACAACTCACTCTAATTTATAGAACAGCATGTAGAAATCAAATAAAACAAACATCCAAACATTCTGACAGTCATAAAAAACATGATGATACACCCCCCTCCCATAAACCAAGACACAACTCAGTAATAAAATCACAAATTTAAGCTGATTGGTTAATAAAACGTATCTGCGAGTCATGCTTATCATCTCTTTCTTTGGATATTTACCACAATTTTTCACCTGATTTTTGGGTACAGTCTGAGTCTAAGATCCACAGCAGTCATGTAACAGTGTGACATCCTTTGTAGATCTTCACTTCCCTTCACATTGTGCCTTCCACAATAGCCATAGACAAAAATAACTTTAGATCTTCTACTTCCTAATAAAATGTTGATGTCATTCATTTTATATCTAATCAATGATCTCTGATTTATTTTTAATTTACCTTTTTCTCTGCCTATTAATACACTGATAAATACAGCTAAGCCATGTATAATGCAGGATTTACCCCCAGCTAATATAGTTTATCCAGGACAGTGAAGCCAGAGTAGCAGTGGGTACATCCTGCGTCGCCCACAGTCAAGATATGATTTGTTTGTGTCTTTCGGCTTTTCCCAGTTAGGGGTTGCCACAGCGGAACTCCGGTCCGCTAATGATTGGCAGTAGAGTTTTACGTGCTGGCTTGCCGGGCCTAACGCACAACCTTCAACGAAGGAATGCCCATTCACGCATGTCGCCACACAGAAGACACTCTAACTGAGAATCGAACGGGCAACGTCTAACTGTGAGGCGACAATGCTACCGCAGCACCACCACCGCAGTATCACAGTCAAGATATGATTAATATAATAAAACAGAGTTACTTTAAAAATAAACTTTATATCTTACACAAATAACTTAATTTTGTAAAGAATAGCATTGTCATAGCTGGTTCTTTGAATGGCCCTGTCCTGGGCCAGTGAACACTGCTATATAAACTTATGAAACTTATAGATAGGTGTTTCTGTAGATTGCAGAGAGTGGAGTTTTCTTTCAGATTTACTGCATGTAAACATAATTTACCTTTGTAGCTGCAGACAGGCAGTTGATCAGTAGCATGCGGTCTGTACCCCTGATGCTATGTTGTTAAAGGTTTGCTTCAGTTACTTAAAAAGTTTTTTTTTAATCCTTAAAGAACAGTTTACCTGAAGATGAATGTATTTGTTTACTTAATAGGATACCTGTAGCTATAAAGTGGAGATTTTTCTTAAAATTGTTTGTGAAATTGCTACCAGTGACCTAACAGTTGGGGCAGCACAGTGGTGCAGCATATAGTGTTGTTGTCTCACAGCAAGATGTTCCCAGTTCGATTCTCATCTAGGGTGCCTTCTGTGCAGAGTCTGCATGTCCTCCCTGTGTTTGCATAGGTTTCCTCTGGGTGCTCTGTTTTTCTCCCACATTCTAAAGACATGCAGTAGGTGGACTGGACACTCTAAATTGGCCTTAGGTGTGAGTGTGTGGTGTGGAAGAACTACCGCAGCAGGTTTAGCCACCCGGCGGTCTAAACTGTGGCTCTAGATGACTGTCACTTTTGACACCCCCAACCCCATGTGCAAAAAATGGGAAAAGGGGCTGTGCATAGATAGACTTAACAGTGGTAAGAACACTTGGCCAAGTGTGTGCTGATTGTATCTATCTCTGTAATAATTATAGTTTACCACCACTAAGAAGTTGTATGGACAAACCAGCGAGAACTCAAATGGTAGATCTGCTACATATTTTGAAACTGTGGCTAGAAACTGACATAGACAATGAAAGTAAATGCATATTGACTATAGACACATTTAAGATGGCTCTCCCTATTAATTTAAGAACGTGACTAGACCAGAGTGACCCCCAGGCTTCTGAGCAACTGATTGCTGCAGTACAGTGTTTCTTATTAAGTGAAGTTAGAGATTCTAATTCAGATTTACAAGCACAAAGGACTTCAGTCAGTGTCTATACTTCTGAGAAAAAAATGTCATTATTTGAACCAATTTTTTTCATACTCTAGAAAGAGACATATAGTCAGGCATTGTACAGTTTATGACAATAATTTTATGCCCGTAAAAACTAATATGAGTCAGGAATCTGCTAAATAAAGCGTGCATGAGAATATACCAATATGGACTCAGGAAGCATGATAACACAATATACTTCCAAGCAGAAAACAAGTATGCAGAATATTTTTGTTGTGGTGAGAAAAAACAAGACATAGCATGAGACAACCATTTGGAAATAGTCTGTTCTGACACAGGTTATCCCTTCTTCTTACCTTCACAACAGAGTGCGACAGCATTGATTAGTTGGGTGGGAGGTTGGCATAATGGGTAAAGTATTTACTTTACAAACACAAGATGCAGGGTTTGATTCTCACGTGGGGTGATTAGCTAGGCTTAAAATGACCCACAAGGGCAGTTAGCGTAGTACTAATCTACGAACCTATGAAATGCACCACTATAGTAGAAGAGAAAGAATAACTAAGATAATTCGACTCAGGAAGGAAAGCATAAAATTACAAGCATACTGAAAATTGAAGTGATGCATATAAATGGAAACAAGAAACACTCTGTTAGACAAACAGAAATGCAGACTAAGTTAAAATTTTACATCCTGTAGCCCAGATGCCCTGTTTGTCTCATGCTGTGATCACTTGTGAGGACTTCCCCCAGTATGAAGCACTATGGAAGCTACAGGGTAAGGGTGGTAGGTGGGGTGGGGCATTCAGCCAGACATACTGCCAGAAGTACAAAGCCCCAGCAAAGAGAAAAATGCAGAAACAGAATACACAAAAGAAGTCAGGAGTTGACTTTGGGTGGAAGGATTAAATGAATCAACTACTTAGTCTTATCAAAACTTTCAGGTTACATACTGAAGGTACTTGGTACAGGTGACAGCAGCAGGTGTCAGTGTTGCCAAAAGACACCAGCGTTAAAGCAGCAAAAGAAGTCACTACAGACACTGACAGAGAAAAGCATCTAATTAAGAATATGCTAAGGGAAATATGCACAGAAACTCCGAAGGAATGGATGAGTCTCATACTGAGCAGAAAGAAAACAGGGTCTTATGCTTCTTTCTGCTATACCAGAGCAGAGAACCACCCCAAAAACAGAAGCAAGATTCTAACGGAAAAGCAGGTAAAATCATCCTTAAGGAAAAGAAAGGGAAACAGACAGTTCCCCAAAGGAAAATTTATTTTCAGGAGTTGTTCTTCATAGAAGGAACAACTAGATGAAGAGGGAAGGCGTGTACCTTTATTTGTAGGCTGTTAGAATGCCATTTTATTATAGTCTACTCATTCTAGTCTAGGCAGACCACTGAGCTTAAGGTCATACATTTTTAAGGATCAAAAGACATTTTACAGATGACATCTAAATATTGCAGCATCATTTGTGAACAAGAATGGATCCAGTACAAGGTGACAAAGGCATCTGTTTAGGGCATGGTGGTGACAGGGTGTCCTGTAAACATTAAAAACAAAAACAAAAAAAAAAAAAAAAAAGAAATTAAACTACTTCATCTCCCTACCTAGATTACTTGGGTTTTGCCTGGTGCTCGTTTTGCTTGGGTTATTTTCTCTTCTGTTTCATTGGTTCATATTCAAGCCGATGAAAGAGACTTCTTTCAACAATAAAGTGTGGTCTTTGTGTGTGTGTATGTCCACGTGTGTATGTTTGTATATGTATTTTCATCAAATAAATGGATTCCACTGCTTTTCAAACTGAGATTGAGGGCCAGAGACTCAGGATTTGCCCATATCAGGACAAGGACCAAACAGTTTTCAGGTAAGTAACAGAGAATTACAATCAGTAATGCTAACCATTAGACTTTTGTAGTGCTTGTTCTGAAAATGCACATGAAATTTAACATCTACTAAGGAGCAGTGTCTGGTTAAATGACTTGCTCAAAGTCACCCAGTAGGCAAACAGAGGTAGAAGGAACCAAACCCTACACAGGAAGCACTTCACCAAGAACTTAGACCCTTACTCTTTTACATCAACTGCCAGACCACTGTGTTCTTCTACATCATTAAGGATTGCAGTCAAACAATAATGCCAGTCATTAGAGTTTATACTTCTTGTTCAGAAAATGCATGTAGTGCATGAAATGCAGTGAAATGGAAGAAACCAAACTATTCAAAACAGACTTTTCCTCACAAGAAGAAACTGTAGCCAAATCATTCCTGATATGTTCACAATTAGTCAAAATAAAATTTAACATATGAGCTTGACAATTCAAAATTCTGAAAACCAAAGCAGTAAAGTATACACTTTTCCCCCAAACATATCAATTATTTTACCACCTTCTCAGAAAGAGAAGGATTGGAATTAAGTAATATTTAGTTGCAGTATGACTAACTAAAGCTATAGCTAGTGGGTCAGTTATGGGATGAGTGTATAAAGACTTGAAAGACTGAGGAATCTTATATGAACGTAATAATTACCCATGGCAATTTCCAAAAGAAGGGAAAAATCACTATTGCCTGGGCCAGAAAAGAGTCACCACAGTGTTCTTGGGGCAGGCTGGCTATCAGGGGAAATTGAAGGGGGAGGGGGCTAGCTATCAGGGAAATTGCAGCCAGTGATACACCCCCTCCAATGCTGACAGCACAGGAGAAATGGAAGACGATTCTGGAAATTCCATTTGTAATGAATTTTCAGAGGGACTGAGAAACATCAGTGTTGTCCCTCTGGAAACAGTCTCGGAGAAATAGAATCCCTCACAGGGAGATTCAGACACCATGCTGCCCTCTGAGTCTGAATCAAAATCTGAGGAGCAAATTCTGCATCTGCCCTATCATCTTCCTGCTCAGATTCAGAAGCCACCTTATAAGAAGGATCAATAGCCTGACTTAGACCCTGAGACAGACCTAATAAACTACTCCTGTCCAGGGAAATTTGAGCAGGAGCAGATACTAGTTTAGTTTTCTGTTTCTTTTTGACATGAACAATGGGGTCAACATAGTTATTAATGGCAGCAGTAGCTTCTGAAGGGATGGACACAACATTCTGACTAAACAGGGGAAGTTTTCCCTGTTCCATCTCACAGGGCTGACATGACTGACTCTCCTTTGCCCACTGTGGACAGCCCAACAGCCACAGAGGGTGTAGCTAACTCCTGGTCCACAGTGTCTGTAGGTGCTACACCAGAAGGATAGGGGATAAAAGATGAGGGGTCTGAGGAACCAGTTTTGGCCACAGCAGAGTCAGCCACTTGCAGCTGTGGCAAACTGCTAGCCTGCTATGGTAGCAAATGCTGTTGGCTTATTTATTTATTTTTTGTGGCTGGAAGAATGACCAACTGCGATACCAGTAGCTTGTTCCATGGCCCCACCAAAAACAATGCCTCTTACCCAGGGAAACCAAGCAGTACAAGCCAGTAAAAAAAATGGGAGTCCCCAAAAGTCACCTTTCCCAGTAAAAACACAGTAAAAAGCACTTTAATACACTTTGTCAGCCCCAAAAAAGGTAAACTAATCTCATTTTTTTTCAAAGAAAAATAGGGTTTTACAATGTTTTAAACAAATTTTAAACTGACAAGAAAAAAATGCTTTCCCATTTAAAAATACAGTTAAGTCTCAGTACAATATATTAAACCACAAACTTCTAGTTAAAAAAAAACTTTCCTAAGAAAGTACATGTAAGCAACAAACTGTTAAATGTGGAAGGGTCTTTCTGAAAGGGAACTTATCTGCCCAGCAATGGAACAGCACAAGCCAAACATTGATCCTCAAAAGCCCACAGAGGTGCACTCTTTGGTGGCAGTGAAACTCTGAGGGCTTGGCACCCAAAGCTATCTTTTTAGACAGCTTAACTTGAGTTGCCTATTGGTTTTGGCATGTGGATGGTGCCCTGAAGGTTTGAGAGCTGGCCGGCTGTTATATCCTAGGCAGGATTTAACCCATATAGCTTAGGCTACTGCAGGACTGATCAATACGATGAACATCTAGTTATCTTTAATGCTTTCAGCCATGACCAAGGACAAATGTAAGTAAATGTTAAACATGGACAACCAAATAAATGTGGTACATAAAGGGACAGAGTGCTCATACCCAGCATGCAAATGCCATAAATGTTGGATTAAAAGTGATAGAAACATATGCAGAGATGTTTTAAAAGGAAAAGAAATCCACAGGACAGAGAAACATTTAAATGAACATAAAATGTTGCGTGCATTACTAAACAACCCATCTATCTAAGCTCTCTAAGTTGTGTCTGACTCCCATAACGATCCTTTAAGCAGCTATAATTATCAACTGAGTTCACTAGGTAAGTAGGGAGCAAATGAACGTTGCCAGCTTGCCTGATGCATGTTTTCTGAAGGTGGATGAAAAACAGAATATTTGGAGAAGATTCATGTGAACACAAGGAGGACATTCAGAGTCTGTGCAGAAGTCAGCATAGCTGAGAACTGAACCACTGAATCTCTTGCAGTGAGGTGATACACTCTGCTACCAGCACTATGCAACAGGCTAGCAAAATAAATACTAAACCAAACCTAACTGTGATTGTCACTAGAAAAATAACTCAGAAGACAATGAATACTACAGACTGATAACAATCTAATCCAAAGTAAAAATATTGCAAGTGTATCATCACAATCATGTAATAAATCAAATCCAAATAAAATAAGAGGAGGGACTATACAGAATTGTTCCCGCTGCTTCTAGTTGTAATGCAAATGAAGAAGACAATATTTATCAACTGGCAAAACTCTACAGACACTAATAGTTCAAATACAGAATGAAAGGATTTCCAGATAATGATATAATGCTGTACATTTAATACAAATACTGCAATTTGAACAAAGAAAAAAATCCATGTGTAAGAGATTTTCCATGTATTCAGTACTTTCTTTCTTTATAAACATAAAATTTAATTTATTAGAAATATACATATATAAGCAAAATAAAGCAGCTATTGTTAACATTTGAACTATGAAACTCCCACCCACCAATAATCTTAAAACTAGTATTCGTCAGCAAGCTATTTCTGGAGAGTTTGAACATCCATCACAAAAGACAAATGTTTGTAGATGATGGCATAATATAATTAAAGTTTCTCCCTATATACATACACAGATGGACACACACACACACACACACACACACACACACACACACACACACACACACACACACTATATATATACAGATTTAAGAGCAGCAGGATTCTAGACAGGATAGCTGAGACACAATCGCCCTCATGTGGCCAATTTTAGAAGTACAGCAAATAAAAAAGTAACAGTAAATCAAGCCACACTGCTGAAGAATGCCTGCAGTTTAATAATTACCCAACATCATGCAAAAAAATAATGGAATACAGCATTATTTATTTACCACAAAAAACAATCTAGTTCTCATATCTTAAGCCCTTTTACTATTAACAATGTGGAGAATAAATTCAAAACTATTACTGTTACAAAGTTAATGCTCTCTCACTATAGTGTGACCCATAACCACCTCAGGCACAGAAAAACTGAAACAGATGTTAATGTTACTGTAGCATATATGGAAAACTGAGTATCATTTGGACATTTTTAAATGATCTAAGCATGGAATGCATGCTTTCTTACTCTCTTCTTTTACGTGTCTCCACTGTCATTCAATAAGTAGTTTCATAATCACACAGAATATCATATATTATAGCAATAACCCACGCCTGGGTGTGGGTAATGCTGGATTTACCCACGGCTGGTGTGGTTTGGTCACGAGGGCGAAGCCCAAGTGGCCAAACAAAGCCAACCGTGGGTAAATCCAGTATTACCCACACCCAGAAGTGGGTTATTGCTATTATACAATGACATTATTTAAGAAAAAAAAATTACTTTTCTTAAATAATGGCATTGTATAATGCCTCTTTGCTGCCCTTCCGCAGCTGTCTGATATTCTGCGGCAGTTCTTCAGAGCTGTGGGCAAAAGCAACAGAGAAAGCAAGATCTCCGTTGCTTTTTACAAACTGTTTCGCTATGTTAAATGGGTTTAATATAGCGAGACAGCTTTAAAAAAAAGCAATGGAGAATCTCAATTTCTTTTTCTTTAAAGCTGTCTCGGTATGTTAAACCTATTTAACATAGCGAGACAGTTTTGAAAAAAGCAACAGAGAAAGCAAGATCTCCATTGCTTTTTACAAACTGTCTCGCTATGTTAAAGGAGTTTAACATAGCGAGACAGCTTTAAAAAAGCAATGGAGAATCTCCGTTGCTTTTTTTAAAGTTGTCTCGCTATGTTAAACTCGTTTAACATAGAGAGACAGTGTGAAGCAATGGAGATCTTGCATTCTCTGTTGCTGTAAAAAAAAGTTATAGTAATGGAAAAAGTCCGGGCGACCGGACCTTTTTCCATTACTATACCTCTGATTTACAACGTGCAAGCTGACCAATCAGCGTGCACATTTTTGAATATTAATGGGGGGTCGTTGTATAATATACATTTTCCCCATGTATAAGTAGGCTGATCTGGCGTTTTATATAAGCCATTTCAGATATTTTAGTTTGCCATGTATGATTACAGACTGAACAATGACATTTATGCAAAAGATCTGTCAGGCAGCCAAGTTTTGGCAAAAAAAAAATCTTATTTGTTTGTCAGCTTTTTTTTCTTTTTGGAAAAATATGATGCAGTTGTTCTTTGATGAATATTTTGACCACAATCCAGATGATAAAGCTTTAAGGATATATCTATCCCTTATATGTGTACTATCCTCCACATTCATCTGCCAGTAGTAAAATATCAAGTGCACCTCTGGATGGATCTCAGCCTTTCTTTTTCTGTCACTTACTATTACTGAGTAAATCATTCATGCTCTCTGTGACATTTCTGTTATCTGTTTCTTCCAAGACAGTGGGTGTTATATTAAGAATTGTTTTTTTAACCCTCACAGGTTCCGGACCATTCCTGTTTACTCCACAATGAATGTCAGCATGAAATACTCATAATCTCTTAACAAAAGAACATTAGGTCTGCATGCTTGACAGTGTAGCACAAAGAATTAAGACTAAAACTACCTAATGAGCTTCATCCTGTAGGCCTGGGTTTAATTCCTTCAGTCTCCATTCATGCACTCTGTGTCTCTAAAAGATGTCATTTAACCAGTCAGTTCTTCTCTAGCATTACTGAAAAAAAGCAGTGCTGTCTAGTGGGTTTACCTAACTGACAAATAAAAACTTAAAAAGTGGGCTGCAGGCACTGGTGGGTATGAGCTAGCATGATAAATATTTTTCCAGTTGCAGGGGAATCATGCCTTCACAGTTAATCTAGATGAGCAATACAGGTTATATCAGTGTCAGTTTTGGTTACATCCCATTAATTCTTTCACATTACCATTTGATCTAAAACATCCATTCATTGATTAACCTGAAAAGCAATTTTGCTATTGTCCACAATACTTTGTGTGTTCCAGCTATCACTGTAACATTTAAATTGAGATCAAATTTCTTAAAATGCTAGCTGAGAAGCTCATGCACATGTACATTTGTTTTGAGAGGGAAGGAGGTTTAATATCCCCAAAACAGTTCATTGATTGTTGTTACATTTAAAATCATAGGAGGTGTAGTGTCGGTTAGCGTAAACACTAATAGCTGTTACATTGTTTAAATATTACAGTCTGTGAATTAACTTTTATAATAAGGAAACTGACTGATAATGTATGCTAAAATGCAAATCTATAGATATTTATATTCCTTATGCAGGTATTTTTCCTAACTGAAACCGTAATGTTTGATCAAAATGCATGACACTATTTGATTGTCAGTGACTTAATTGTGTTCTGTCTCACACTTCTCAACTGTACAGATGTTCGCAGAATGTCCAGAATTTTGCCCCATATTTTTAGTCTGTTCCTCATAAAAATTATGTTTCTTTGACAAATCACTGGGATGATCTAAGGATTAAAGTCACTAAATAATGACATGCATTTGAATTTCAGACTTCATATCCTTCAGAAAATGCATTCTAACACAAATTCTGTAACTATAGCAACTTTCTAAGTTTATAAGAGCAATATTTAAAATGTGTCTCTATTTTTGCCCCTTTGTCCTGCCATTATGTCAGTCTTTGTCCAGATTTCTTGCACTAAGAGGTATGCTCTGTCTTCGCCTGCATTTTTGACTTTTGCAACTCAAGTCAAACCAACTATGGTGCTAGATAATATCAATATCAGTATATACTAGAAAATGTGAAAAACCGAATACAGAAGATAATGTTTTATTGCATTTCAAAATAAATATAAATGCAAATATTTAGTTGAGTAAAGCATCCAAAAGCTAATTAGGGTTGTAATGGACAATGGATAGTGCTGGCATATTGAGCAAAAAGCTCATAATAAAGCAAACAGGAATGGGTAAAAAGTGCAGCAATATAGCAACGTTCTAACAAAGACATCTCTCTGTACAGGAAGCAGTACGTGTGCTCTGTGCAAAGCCATAATGGCAGCAATCTGTGGTGCACATCTACAGGAAGGACATCACAGTACAGCACAGTGCTCAAGAGTGACAGCAATGTGGGTGCTCACAGAAATGTGGCCAACCTACTACTCATATAAATGTGAACAAAAAGGAGTAGATAGGAAAGCAGGAATGGGGGTACAGAAGCAGAAGGAAGTGCTCTTCGGTAAGCAATGTGGAAGAGATGATTGGTGAAATAAGGAATATTTATTTTTTATGAACAGAGCCCATTTTCATTATTAAAATTGAAGAGTAGATGGGAAAGATAATGACGTCTGGCTTTGGGTAGGATAGAGGGAGAAAGGCTGGTACAGTGTGTGGGTAGACAAGTAAAGAACACTGGCGCCGATAGACAGGGGTGGTGTACATAAAAAGGTGGGGTACACACCGTGTGGAGAATTGGTGATGGGGAGGGCTGGGCAATGAAAAAGGTATGGATAATCACACAGAAGGGAGGGAGGGACAACAATGTGAAGGGCATAGGGTGTGCTGTTGGCATGAATGGTTGCCAGACTGATCCAGAGGACAGCATACCTAAACATCACACACCTAGATGGCTGATGTCATTGGCTAGTTGTTCCTCTGTAGGCTCGATAGTTAGGGCCTACCTGCTGAATGGCTAACCATGTTGCTCCAGAATACACTCTCTGGTGCAGGCCATCCAGCTACCAGCTTACATCAACCACCATCAGCATCTACGTTTGCTGCCATGCCACCATAGATTACACCTGCCATCTAACTTCAGAAGAGGATCTTTTTGACAGGCCAAAGCAGAAAGCACCAAGGCACCCCCATACTGCCTCCAGCAGAGGAGCCTTCACCCCACCTTGTGAGAGGCAGACAAGGGAGCACCAGTGGTGCAGTGGCAGCTGCAGTAGTTGGTGGAAACTAAGAGGAATGCGGCCAAGTTAGGAATGAAGATAATACTCATGTATATAGGAGATGCATTGGGAAGACAAGATAAGGTACATATATGACAAGAATAACATTGCAGAAGTACACTGGAAAGCTATAGGACACATACACACCTTTCTGTCTGAAGAGGTGCTCCTGCCTTCTGCACCTGCCTGCTATATTCAACCAACACTGTTCAGGAGTTGTAATACAAATCAAATACTTTTAAGTACAGGTAGACAACACATAACACAGTGGAAGATAAACAACCAAAACAAAAATGCATTACATCTCAGGCTGGATTTCCTGAATATCTGCCTCCTATTGGTGAAATAGGTCAGGATGGTGCCATCTCTGATCTTAGTACGGATACCTGCATTATTTCCTTGTATAGTTGATGCCCATGGAATAAGACAAAACCCATGCCAGGATGAAATAGGCATCAACCTTTTTAAAATGCCATCATCCTTCCTAAACAGGCACTCTTTGAAATTCCTGTGCTTATCAGTGTCAAGGTTATATAAGACATTGTGAATGGACTTACAAGCTCCAGATGAGTCCATATGGAACTATGCAGAAAAAATAATAAATCTAGCTTTACAGAAAAAGAGCAATCAGTAATACTTAAATCAGTCAGTAAAACTACATAATCTCCCTTTTGGAAAATTTACACATGGAAATTTATTCACAGAGGTTTTTTTCACACCCCCAAAACATCATTATGTTGGAGATGTGAAAAAGCAGTATATGCAGACAGGGTACATATGTTTATAAAATGTTATACTGTAATTCCCTTTCAGTCAGAATTCAAATCCTTTATTAAAGCATTGTGGTCGGATAAATGTGAAGTCACTGACTCATTATTTAATGCTCTGATTCCAGTGTATGTTCCAAGTACACAAGTGCACCTCCTCTGGTCCCTCCTTGCAATAGCAAGAAAAAACATTCCCCCGGATTTACTAATCTTCCGTGCAGGGCTAGTCCAGTCCTGCATGCAACAGGCCATTTAGGAGGACGGCAGCATGCCATGCATATTAATGAAGGCGCGCTTCCTGAACTACTAATCCTACACGGAGCATGGACGAGTGCAGGGGGTGTGTCTGAGAGCAGAGCTCTCAGAATAAACACACCCCTGAAATGTAGAACAACAGAAAGTGTAAATACATGAGCAAGGCTGTTCATAGGTGTCTGCATATCCCCACTAACAGTCCCCCATGTGTACAACAGCAACAGTACATATAAATAAACCAAAGAAAACTCTATTTTTTTTTTTTTTATAAACCCGAGTACAGCTAAGTGTAGGTGCGCGGGTGTGCCCATTGCTTAGCTACGGTTAAAGCAGCTTAAAAGGCTGAAGAGAAGAACAAGGACAATATATGCAAATGAAGCAGCACAGCAATAGTGTAGTGGGCAGAGCATTCGCCTAACGAGCAGGCATTCTCGGTTCGAGTCCCACTGCAGCACAGTCCCTTTACAAGGCAAAGCATGGTATAACCAATATTTTTATTTCAAAACCCACTAAATAACATATTTATGAATTGGAGTACTGTAGGAAATACACATGTGAAGCATCAGTGTCATAATGAATAAGGCAGTAGTAAGCAGGTTTAAGCACAAATAAGCAGTAGTAAGAATGTATAAGCACCAGTAAGCGTGTGTGTGTAAGTGCATTTGCATGGGGGTAAGCACTGCCTATACAGATTAAGCAAAGTAAAACCTAACTGAGTGTAAGAAACTATAACCGGAATTTAGCAGTGCTTACCACTGCACAAAACCACACAAACCCGCTTACAACTGCTTTAAAGTGCTTTAATCACTCAGCATCCAATGGGCCTTTGTCTGCCCAGCAACAAAATAAACCGCCATGCAGGTCACGAACCCTGGACCCTATACACCATAATCCCAGTAGCTATACACCAAGCCATCACAGAAGTACAGAAAAATGAGGTAGTAGTAAAGATGTCCACACCATAGTATAACCAAACTGAACCTGTGAAAGGCATCAGTATACAGTCATATGTAACATAACCGAAAACATAACATAAATATGTGAAATGGAATACAGCAGTAAGCCCAGAAGTGATGTGTACTTGTAATAGAGTGTTGAAGTCCTCAGTAAAACACAAGGACCCCACAGAGTCTATGTACACATCAATTAGGGATACAAGGCATACATATAAGGTGTAATGAATAATAACACAATACCAAAAAGGCATTATAATGAAGGTCCACTGTAGGCAACACCAATCAGTACACAGGCCAGCTTAGGAGGTGTGAGCAATGTTTACACTAGCTGTTTGTGCCCAGTGGTATACAGCCTTAGGAAAGCAGGTTACTTAGCCTTTTCAAAACTGGCCAATCACGGAAAAGTGCGGGAAATCGGCCCTACTTAAACCCAAGCGGTGGGAATACAGCTCATAACTGGTTGTAGCTTCCCCTTGCAGGCACTATGGCAGTAAGAGGAGAGGGAGTGCACTTCCGGGTGCAGTGCTGGTGCATCCAGGAGTCTAAGGTCATGGCTGGACTCCTAGTTAAAGACCATGCACAGAGTCTGCTGCAGGGCCAGTACCAGGGCTCCCAATATAAGGCGGAGGCCTGGGACCGTCTCACCCGCGACCTTACCAGTGCCACTAGCATACCTCAAACTGGTGAGCAGGTCAGGCACCACTATGCCGACCTGAAGTGGCAGAAGGGGGACCTCTTGGAGGAGTGGCTCCAAGAGGCTAGAGCATTGGGGATGTCCCAGCTATGTGTAAGAATCAGTTCACTACCTGTTTAATAATTGCCAGCTCAGGTATATCATGGATAGGTATGGCTAAATATTCCTCTTATGTCCTCCACAGCTGCAATGGAGCGGGCCACGAACCAGGAGGCCCACATCAGCCGCCTGGCGCGGTTGCAACTTGAGGCAGGTCAGTAATACTCATGCTTTTACTGTCATAGGAAATAAAAATAAAAGTAGTAGTAAAGTAATTGCTTGTATAAAACCTGTATTGTTCAAGGCAAGTACAGCATACACTAGAGAATATGGCAGGAATAGTCTCATATTGTTAGTATGGCAATAAAAGAGTAATACCCTGACAAAACATGTCCAACTGCTGGACTGTATATCTATATTCTGGTATCATATGGTAATGTAGATTTGCAATCATGTAATAGTACTGTTGTATTAAGCACTGTTACCCACACCATGCACCATAAATCGAATGTGTAGGAATGCCTGTATATGACAGGTGTAATCCTCAGAGGTCATTTAGTACAACTGAGAGATACATAGACAGTAAACAGGAAAAATGCAGACAACAAAAAAACGAATAGCACATGTAACTGAGATGTGAACTGTTGTTTTTTTTTTTAGCACACACAGCCACAGTTTGAATCCTGCCAGTGGTAGTAGTCTGCATACAGAATCATACCCCACAACTGTACAGAGATGTCCAGAATGTCTATTAAAGTGGCCCATATCTATTGCCCATCAACCTGTTCCCCTGGGAAATTAGTGGGATGATCCCAGACGTACAGTCAGCAAACAGGAAATACAACTGACTGACGCACATCTATGACAAAAATCTGGCACACTAGCAACTCCCCAATACCTTATGTGACTAAGAAGCCACATATGTCTCATTTACACCCTAACTTGTTAAGCTGTGGTCAGAGTGTGTACAATAACAGAGTGAGATGTATGTGCATAATAGTAATGTAGAACCTGGTACTGTGTGTAGGAACATTCAGGTAGTACTAATAAACATTCCTCCCCCAGGTTTGTCAGATACCAACACAGTGTGGTTTGTCAGATACCAATACGATGCCCAGAAATACAAGAATGATATGCAGTTACACTGAATAACGAGGTGTTACACATCACTGTCACCCACACAGTCCTACAACATATAACTGTGTAGGAAATCTGTATAAGAGTGTTATTATACAAGGTCAGAATGCATAAGCACAGGGGATTTATAAGACAGAAAGCTGATTGGAGATTTACAGCAATATCAATATAACAGACACAGCTGTGATGGACAGTGTTTAAGCTGTAGCAGACACAGCCATGACATGAATCCTGGGAGTGGAATTAGACTGCATACAGATTCATAACCCTCAACTGTACACATGAGGCCAGAATGTCTAGTATATGTGCCCATATCTGCTGCCTGTCCCCCTGTCCCTGTGGTAAGTCTGTGGGATGATACCAGATGTGTAGACATCAAACAGGGAATACAAGTGACTGTCAACCATCATGAGAACACACTTGTCACTGTAGCAACTCCCAAAACCATTAGGAGAGTAATATTGCAAGTATGTCCTATCTACATTCCCATGTTTTCAAACTGTGACCAGAGTGTGTACAGTAACAGACTGAGTTGTATGTGCAGAATACTAATGTGTAATCAGGAACTTTGTGTGGCAACAGGTAGGTAGTGCTAACAAACATTGCTCCCACAGGTACATTGGATACAAACAATGTGCTGAGAAATACAGACCAATATAACCTGTACTGGTACTGTTCACACTGGTATTGCAGGGGATTGTGAGTGTTGCAGTTACTCTGAATAATAAAGTATCACTGGCCACTGCCACTCACACTGTGCTACATAATATAACTGTGTAGGAAAGCATATATATATATGTTTGTCAGGTCACTAAAGGTGGAAAAGGGCAATATTCTAGAGATGTCCAGGCACACCAGCATGTGTTCAACACATGGCCAGAGTCTGTGCAGAAAGAGTTGGACAGCATACTGCAAAACATCAACCCAGAATCCGGGCGTATGTGTACAAACAGTTAGTCAGTGTTAACAAACATTCCCTACACAGGTATACCAGGTAAGAGGTGTATGCTCAGGTAAAACCGGTCCATGTGTAATGATGTTGACAGCCATATCAGTGTCCAGTATAGGTCTATAGGGTAGTGCAGTAAGACATGTAAGGTACAGATAGCACTGACTAGGAAAGTAATGTTGAGTACAGGAATATACTACTTGTTAATTGACATCTTTCTCCCCCCCCACCTTATCTCCAACAATAATCAACATACCCACTCCAACTGGTATGCACTGACACTGATAATGGCCAATCCTTTGATAAATATTCTAATAGTTCCCATACATGTGCCATATTGAATTATTCCAACATTGTTGGCATAGTGCCATCAACGTACCTGCATGCTGTTCTTATTACCACTGTGGTCCCATATATGCATGTGTTCTGTTTGCTATGCAACTGTTCCATATCTGGTGTCTGGGTTAATGGGAATATCTATGCATGTTGTATTACCTAACCCTGGAATGTATTGACTATTACTAACCCATACATACATGATGTTGAAATCTAAACACTACAGCACGCTTGGGAAGGCCGGTCCCAATGGACCCACCTGTCCCACCTCAGCTGGCAGAGGCACTGGGCACCAGCATGTCTGGGGCCCAACCCGGCACTTCCTTGTCCATTGGTCCTGCACCGCCTTCGGGTGGAACCACCTCAGGGGATGGGGCTCACCCCCCCCCCCGGGAGTGGACACGGACAGGCACCTGTCACCCATCGTCAGGTCGAGGTAGTGGTGCATAGAGCGATCAACGAGCAGTTCGGTGATCTTCTACACCAGCTTGAGGGCCGCATGTCACAATTAGAGAGTCAGCCTGGCTCTGCTGTTCAGCCCCCAGCACAGCCACCTTCGGAGCTGTGAAGGTGCAGTGGTGACTGCCCATGGGTGGGGACCTCAGTCCCACTGTTACCATTAGGGGGATTGTGAGCTTCCAATATCCCAACACCCCTCCCCCACGTGTGTCATATATCGCCCCTGTATATGTCTTGTTTGTCTTGTCTGTTAACCTACCCAACCTACCTCCCCAAATATATCTACTACCCCTCCCCAATATCCCACTCTCACCTGAAAAAAAGGGCAATCTGTTCTCACACAAAAAAACTCACCCCATACATAGCTGTCCATTTCGCACACCTGTCCACTGGACACATGTAATGTGGTCTAATTGGCATCACAACAAATTTATGTTGTCCTCACCACTCTTCCAGGGGTTTGAGGGTCCAAATCTACCTCCAAATTCAGTGTATATGCACTGCTGTTGCTGTACAAAAAATGGACAGCTATGCACTTTCCCTACGCCCTTCCTGCACATCCCTAGCTATTTTCCCTACTATTTTTCCCTCTTTGTGCCCCTTTTTCACCACTTTCCTATCACCCTTTTTTCCTTTCTTTTAAAGAAATTAGCGCAGGGGTAAGCGGGAGAAAGCACTTTTAAGCAGCAGTAAGTGGGTGTAAGCCTGTTTGCGCAGATGTAAGCACTGCCTACACAGGTTAAGCAATCTAGAAGCTAACTGAGTCTAGGAAACTGTAACAGGCAGTTAGCAGTGCGTACCTCCGCACAATCTTGTGCAAACCCGCTTATAACTGTTTAAAAGTGCCTTAATCACTTTGTATCCAACTGCCCTTGTTCTGCCCAGCAACAAAACAAATGGCCTCTGCAAGGCTCATACCCAGGACACTGCACACCATACACAAAGTGATTTACCACTAAACCATGGCAGATATACATGACTCTGATGTTTTCACAAGCATATCATTCAGCACAATCAGTAAACAGTACAGGACATGTAGTAATATTAACAACTTGTTAATGCAAGAAATCTGGACAAAGTGTGCCAAAATGTGGGTAAATATAGGGATATATGTCAAATACTGCAATAATACACTTAAAACGTTGCTAGTTACACAGTGATATGTATCAGAACACATATGTAGAAGGAGATGAAGTCTGAAACACAAAAGTGTCAGCAATAGTTACTGACTTGTATGCTGCGATCTTCCATGTCAATTGCCAAGAGAATGAGGTACAGGCATAAATCTGAGCCAAACACGCATGGACACATGGACAGATATATATCTGTAAATGTAGACAGACAGCTATATGTATATTTAAATATATATGTATGGCAGATCATCACATAACATCAATTGTATATAGATAGATAAATATGTTCATATGTATATATATATATATATATATATATATATATATATATATATATATATACATACACACACACACACACACACACACACATACATCTAGATGTTACAGCACATTTTCTGTACTGTTGAATGATTATGTTGGATGATATGTGTCTGAAACCCTCAGATTTACGTGTATCTGTCATGGCTTAGTGGCAATTCCCTTTGTCTATGGTCTGCAGGGTCCTTGGTTTGAGCCTTGCAGAAGCTGTTTATTTTGTTGCTGGGCAAAACACGGCCTGTTGGATACAGAGTGATTAAGGCACTTTAAAGCAGTTGTAAGCGGGTTTGTGCGAAGCTAAGCACTGTTAACCTCCATTTACAGTGTCTTACACTGAGTTACCTTTTAAATTGCTTAACCTATGTAGGCATTGCTTAGCTCCGCGCAAGCCTGCTTACAACTGCTTTAAAGTGCCTTAATCACTCTGTATCCAACGGGCCATGTTCTGCCCAGCAACAAAATAAACAGCTCTGGCAAGGCTCAAACCAAGGACCCTGCACATGATAGACAAAGTGATTTACCACTAAGCCATGACAGATACAAAGAAATTCAATGTTTTCAGAAACATATCCTCCAGTCCAGACTTGCAACAGTACAGAGAATGTATACCAACATCTAGATGTATGTGTGTGTAAATATATTAATATCTAAACAGATACAACATATCTATCTATATATATATATATATATATATATATATATATATATATATATTTATATAAAACTATATACATATATATCAATATATATGCACATATATACATGCATATGTCTAAATCGACACATATATGTGTCAACACCTATATGTCTACATATACACAGCACGTTACATATGTGTACACAGATATATATCTATGTAGGTATATATGGACATAGGTATATATATATATATATATATATATATATATATATAGTAGCAGATATATATATATATATATATATATATATATATATAGGTATATATGACCATACATCTGCAGATAGCAATGGCAGATTAACAGACACACATATGTCCACATGCACCGTTAATGGGGTTGGAAGGCCCCACACAGTATATGTCTCATACAAACAGGCATCCCCCCACAGCCAAACACGTCCGCCCCGCAATACACTACCAAGTACAGTCTGCCTCCCATAGGAAATGTAATATATGGAAGCTATCAACATCCCCAGGATACAGATACATAGTCACAGATATGCCGATACAGATATACATATACATATATATATATATATATATATATATATATATATATATATATATATATATCTATATATATATATATATATAGAGAGAGAGAGAGAGAGAGATGTACATGTGACTACACATACACATGCAGATATATGTGCAGTAAGATACGTATGTAGAAGGTGCACACAATATGGAACAGCCACTATGTCTACAGTTAATACCTGAACATCTGGACACTGTATGGGCCACCCATACAAATGTCAATTGCTGCCTTCAACATATACCCATTGAGAGGTTATAGGAAAGACACCACACACAGGTTTGCAGAAATGGAAAACCTTTAATTGTGTACTACTACAGTTCTATATGTCATGTCATATAGCTGTTCATACACTGTTAACCATATAAACAGAGTACCTGTGTGGTGGACGGACAACACATGATAGGTATACCTCTGTCCAGCAAGGGGATAGGCCCACAGTAGTGAGCTATGCAGACAGACTGCATTACAAGGTAATCTAGTATGTCGAAGCCATATGCTCCAATTTCAGAAGCTCGACCTTCTGAAAGGGAAAAAAAAAACAATGAAACACAAAACAATGTTTCTGCAAGGGGGCAATGCCCCCTGCACCCCCCACACCCCCGCTACTTATTTATACCAACTCCGAGATTGCAGCATACTGAAGAAAGGGAAATCTCCTGGTCTGCGCTGTATGCCAATCCCCATTCAGAAGGTCGAGCTTCTGAAATTAGCATATGGTCTTGACCATAAGCATTTCGAGATTTCAGCCGTTCGACCTTCTGAAGGGGAACCCCTTTATGAATATGGAGAAACCACTACCTTTGGAACTTTGGTCCATGTTCTGAGCCTGAAAGGTGTGGAATGAGTTATAGCCTGGTAGCGCAGGGGTGCTTTCTGCTGCTTTAAACCAGGTCTCCAGTACAGCACAAATGTCAATGTTCTCCATTTTGAGGAGTGCTTCGAGCAAGTGCATCTTGAGATTTAGACTTCTAGCGTTGAGCAGCATGACCCTCAGATTGCATGTATTTATAGCTGTTATGGTGGTAGTTTGGTCTTTGGAACATTACCTAAAAAAGACACTATAGGGGTGGCAAGAGCCATAGCCAGTATCCGGAAACCCAGGGGTGACAGATGCAGACCATCTCTGGAAAAGCATTGAGGTCTGTCAATCATGTCATCCCAAGCAGACAGATACTGGATCCCCTTAGAATGACACCAGAAACTTAGCCAATTGTTGAAGTCAATCATTTTCTGCTTGTACTGTGGTATCATTCTGGGCAATGGTAGGATGCTGCTCAGGGCTAGGGTCAACCTGCCTTGGTCACATAATCCAAGAGCTCCTCCATGTCTCTTTACATGCAGTCCAGGGAGGTGTGTCTCAGGTCATTCATACCAACATGGGCAGTAACAGAGTCATACTTGTACTTGTTGTGGAGTGACCTGAGTGTGTGTGTTATGTGTCGGATTCTAGCACCTGATAGACAGCTGACTGTTTCCTTCTCCTTATTCAACCTAGTGAGTGGGATAGCAGTGTGCCTCACTATCGAGTCACCTATTATTAGTGTATTGGGCAAACTATTTTGCCTTAGGGGCTTAGGTTGAGGGGCACACTGTGTTAGTGAGCTATGTGTCTTGCGGTTTGTGCTGTGTTGTGGTGGTCGAGTGCGTTTCTGCCTTGGAGGTCTCTGCTGTTTGGGTAGATTTCTATTGACAGCGTCCACGAAGGTGGGTGTGTGGTTTGTGTTTTTATGTGAGAGCTGTGATGGTGGGTGTTCTGGAGGGCTATGTGTTGCATGTGGTGTGGTGCAGGTGTTGACCTTCTCATCTTGGTCAGCTATCCCGGATTTGGCTTGAGAGTGCATGGCTTCCAGTTTGGATATATAAGTGCATCTCTCACAAGTCTGAGTGTTGGGAGGTAAGAGGAGAAGGTTGTCTGTATACATAAGGCAGTTGCTACACTGCCTCAGAACGCCCAAGTTCACCAGGTTAATAGGAGAAAGCACAGGGAACTGACCTTTAGACATGCCAGAAGGGATGGTCATTATTACTAAGTACAGGAGCTGTTTCCTTATATATTCCCTTTACAGGAAAAATGTCAGTCAAGGTGTCTAAGTCTGTACAGAGCACTGCCAAATACTTGAGGGGAAACTAATACACAGACCCTGAAAAGTTAAGGATGACGTATTTAGGCAGATATTCCGAAGTTAGAAAGAAATCAAGCAGTACTTACTGAAAAATAAAGAATTAGCTTGTCAAGAATGATAAAAAGAGGGGAGTCGCATGAATGGCTACTACTAATGCTATGTCAGAACTGTGCATGTGTGTCTGTGTGTATATTTAGGCAATTCAGTGCATACATATATTTGTGTCTGTGTATATTTTTGTATGCTTGTGTGCAACAGAATATGACGAGTTTTTCTTAAACCCCTTCTAAGGGTAATATTGTTCATATAGTAGTTTTTCTGTATATTCCATTTCCTTGTCCTCTAGTTTCTTGGCAAGTTACATTTTGTATAAGGTTTTGTTTCTTTTTTTTCTGTCCAATGCTTAGTGGATAACATTTAAATGCTTTTATTAATAAAGTACATACATTTAACAATATCTTTGTAATGGATACATTGTATTGAGCATACTGTGATGGCAAAACTAATGTTCCACTAATGGAGTATAACCACAAACTATAAATGCTAGTATACCTATTAACACGGCTCTACATACCAAAGCACTCACTGACTCTTGCGGCATCCTTTATGTAAATGCCATCTGGCCATCCCTCTGCTTTATTCATAACCCTGAAAACTGTGTGTGCATCTGTCACTTGTTCTTCATTGTTATCTTTATTCCCAGCCCTTACTGAGTACTACCTCAACCAGACTGTCTTATGCCAGCTTTCAAGAGTCACAACTGCTGTGAAGCAGTATTTATGCAGTGCTACAGACAGCCAGCATGAACCATGTTTTATTTTTCTTCACATCTTAAGCAGTGTAGTGGCCATCACCAGCATTTTAATGAGCTGTGTAGAGGACACCTATCAGCTGTGCTAAACTTGAGCTTCTCTATCTTCACTCTGCTACAGAAACATAATCTCCAGTCTTGTTCCTCATCGACCCCTGCACTGCTGAATGAAAGTATTATGGCTTCTTTTGGCTCTCTTTCACTGCACTGTTTGGGATGCCCACATCATTCTTCCTTATCTGCATGAATGGAAATGTTACATAAAATGGGAGTGATGAACTGCAGTTCTCATAATATGGAGAGAAGGTGCAGCTACTGTAGCAGTGATCATTCGACCATCTACTGTTATGGTAAGTTTACTTTCACAACTACATCATTCCAATCACTGCTACAGTAGCTTAAGCTATATGAGTAGATTAATGTAGCTTAGAAGAATTCGAAGGAGGAAAGAGAAGGTTCCAATACTTTGGAAAATGGTCCCAGCAAAGCCTGCCCTAGACCTGGAAAAGGAGTGTAATTTATAGTACTTTGTAAAAATATGCATAGAGGACCAACCTCATGCTACCATAATGATTACAGAATTCAACCTTTTCAAAAAAAAAAAAAAAAGGTGAAACCAAACCAAGACCCTGGCAGAGTGAAACTTGACCCTGCCTGGAATAGTCTTACTGTGGTGGGAATAACAAAAGGTAATTCCTGTAATCACGGCTGCACAGTTAAAAACCACACGCTCCAAAGCCAAGAACACAGCATCCATGGGACCTGACATCCCAGACTGCGTTCTACACAAACTACAGAATGAACTGGACCCCACCTAAGTACCATGTTTAATCATAGCCTCACCTCAGGCTTTTTGCCCACTGAATGGCGCACAGAGACCGTTATCCCACTCCACAAAGGGGGAGCCAACACAAACCTCAGGAACTATCGCCCCATTAGCCTGACGAGCCTGGTCAGCAAGGCTATTGAACGTATCATCATGGAACTTATAAACAATGACATTGCTAATCTCCAAACTCTGGACCCCACCCAGTTAGGGTTTGTAAAGGCAGATCATGTCTCCTAAACCTGATAAACTTCTTTGAAGCAGTTAACAAAGCCATAGATGAGGGTAAGGTAGTTCACACAGTCTATCTAGATCTCACCAAGGCTGTTGACACCATCCCCCACTCTGGAATTATAGATAAACTCACTAAACTAGGTATAAATCCCTATGTCACAAGATGGGGTGTCAATTGGCTCAATGACAGAACCCACACTGTGAAAGTAGCAGACTCCAAATCTGACTTCACACCAGTGACAAGTGGAGTACAACAGGGTTCAGTCCTGGGTCCACTCCTGTTTGTTATCTACTTCTCAGAAGTACAGGCTAACACAGAAGGTCTTTGGCTAATGAAGTTCGCAGATGACTGCAAACTAGGCGCCATAATCGAAACTCCTAATGGCGTGGACATCCTACAAAAAGGCCTCACTGAAACAAATGCCTGGTATCAAAGCCATGGCTTCAAGTTCAATGCCAAAAAGTGTATTGTCATCCCTTTTGGTAAAAACTCTGTACCCATGAACTAACACATAGGCGGTAGACTGCTTAACACCGAAAGTGTGATAACAGGTCTTGGGACACAGGTGGTCAGTAGTCTCTCCTTTGATTATCACATCACCACAGTAGTCAGGAAATCCTTCTATGTGGCACATGTCATCACAAAAGGTTTCTCATCCAGGAAAAAAAAGGTCATTGTTCTCCTCTACTCGTCACTCATTAGACCCGTTATAGAGTACAATGTCCCTTTTGGTATGTACCTCACAAGACATCTACAACAACTAGAAAGGCCACAGAAATACCTCACAAAGATTACCGGCCTCAAACAGATTCCCTATGCAGACCATCTCAAAAAACTCCAGCTTTACTTCATCGCATTTCGCCTACTCAGAGGCGATCTCTGCCTAACATACAAAGCTATGTCAAACCCAGAGTTGTTGGATATGCTCCACTGAAAGAAATTCCAATCCCTCTGAGCTACACACTCTAGGGACCTAAACCTTGTCACCACAATAAACAGAACATGCTGGAGGGATAGATTCCTGTCCCAGAGACTTCCCATATTCTGGAACAAACTACCTACCTATATCAAACAAAGCTCCTTATTAGCACTCTTCAAGAAAAATCTTGATGATTGGATGGGAGATAGGAAATTCACCCCGGGGATCACTTCTGTGGCTCTGCTCGACAGGGGCACAGGAAAATAATTTTCTTGGGTGGTGAAAGCCAGGGTACCTTTTTGGCTAGGCTTATATAGGCCCTAGTACCTACCTATGAACCTATAATAGCCTGAGACAACCATTTAGAAACAGTCTACTCTGACACAGGTTGTCCTTTCTTCACACTTTGACAAGAAATTAACAATTGATCAGAAATTCTGAAAGATTTTGTTCTGTTAAGATATTACCTGAGTTGTCTGTGGAAATCCAAGGTATGAAGTATCCTTTGCCCTAATTTTTAGGTTCTTTAAATAAGACAGGGAGATCGACAGATTGGCTTAAAGTAAACTCAGCTACCACTTTAGGCATAAAAGAAGGATTAGTTCTCAAGGAAACTATCATTATGCAAAATGAGGTAAGGTTGACCCACGACAACAGCTTACAACTTAGACACCCTTCTTGTAGAGCTAAGAGTAATAAGTAAGTCTGCTTTCCTTGTTAAGAATCTCAAGTCAGCTGTTGAGCTGGTTCAAATGGAGCAAGTATTAGTTTTTCTAACACAAAATTAAGATCCCAAGGAGAAGGTATTACTTTTCTGTATGGCTTTTTATGTAAAACCCCTTTCAAAAACATTTTGACATGAGATTGCATGGAAAGAGAGGGGATCAATGGGTAGACAAGCTGAAATGGCTGACAAACCCTGATACAGGAGTAAGACAAGCTATAGGAAAGTAACTCACACAAACATTGGAAAACCAGAGAACACTAGACCTGAATGAATGCTTGTTCTTTTGTGGGTACCAATTAGAAAACGTTTTCCATTTGATTTTCCAGTAGCAGGTTTTCTTGCCTCCATTGATACCTACTGGACATCCTCAGAAAACAGGTGCCTAAACAGTATTCATACCCTATTATCCAGGCAGTCAACTGCAGTTATTTGGAGACAGGATATATCAAACACCCCTGATCTTGTTTGAATAAATCTAGTCTGTGAAGAAGCTTGTGATAATTGCCACTGGCCATTTCCAGAAGATGGGAGAACCACTTTTGCCTGGGTCAGACTGGAGTTACCACAATGATCTTTGGAAAGTTCTTCTGAACCTTCACTGGATATTAGTGGAAGAGGTGGAAAAGCATATAGGAAAATTCCTGTCCAAGGAAAAGAAAAGGTCTATGTCTTCTAGCAATTTTTGCATGGAGTCCTGGAACAGAGTTATGCCAGTTATTTGTTTAGAGAGGAGGCAAAAATATCTACTTAAAGTATTCCCCACAGATAGATAAAATGTTAGAAGACTCCTGATTCAATTTCCATTTGTGGGGGTCTGCTCTGGTTCTGCTCAGCTTGTCTGCCACATAGTTTTGCCTTGATAGGATGTAAGATGCTTATGGAGTAAGACTGTACTGTAAACTATGCTAACATGGCTAGTTTGCAAAGGGGGGTAAGATCTAGTTCCCCTTGCTTATTTATGTACCACATATCTATGGTGTTATCTATAAGCACTTGAAGAGCTTCTTGGAGCAACAGTTGATTCAGAGGGTAGATAGCCTTTATAAGAGTTAGTGTATCTTTTATGTTAATGTGTTTTGGTCTGTTTTTTGCTTCAAAGACCCTGCACTTTTATGCCTATTGATTCTGCTCCTCATGCAATGTCTGAGGCAGTTGTTGTGACTGGGTCTATGTCAAAGTATCAAACATCAAATTGTTGAATGTCATCTCATCAACAATGCAGGTCGTCGAACCTTTCTGACTGAGATCGCATTACGGTAGGGATCAGGAAATTTGTCCTTTTTCCCACTGTAGTGTGATCTCAGAGTTGGTATATATAATTAGAGTGGGGTGTGGGGGTAAAATGGACTGCACTGTTGATGAGATGATGTTTGACAATGTGGCTGTTCGATGATATGACATAGACCTGTTGTAACTGACTGGGCAGAAACAGGAGGGAGACATAGATTCTGAGAAATTTAATACCTCCACAACATCATCTCCCTTTTTCCAAATTATGAGGTGGAACATTGAAAAGTCAATAGTTGTCAATGCTGGTACAATAGAGATTTTAGATACCATTGTATATTTCTCAAGTGGAGTTTTGCAAAAGGTATCATAAGAATCATGGATGCCATGAGATACACAATGGTGGAGAATTCCTTTGCTGAGACAGTAATCTGACAGTCTGTTATTTGGTATATACTTTTCTGAGGTGCAGGCCAAAACCAAGTTTGCAGATGACTGCAAGCTGGGTGCTGTCATCAATCCACCTAGTGCTGTGGACATTCTCCAAGAGGGTCTCACCCAAAAAAATGACTGGTGCCAGAAACATGGCCTCAAGCTGAATACCAAACAAATGATGCATCATCATCCCCTATGGGGAGAGTGGCGTCCCCACAATTTATTGCATTAATAACAATGTCCTAAGCACGCAATCAGTTGTGAGGGATATGGGCACCCAGGTTGACAGCAACCTGACTTTTGACCACCAGGTTGCTTCTGTTGTAAGGAAAGCTTTCTGTATGGCCCACCTCATAAGTAAGGGTATCTCATCCAGGGGCAAGGAGGTCATAACATCCCTGTATTCTTCCCTTATAAGGCCCATTTTTGAGTATAATGCCCCTTTCAGCATGTACCTCGCAAAGCACATACAGCAGCTGGAGTGACCACACAGGTTCCTCATCATGAGAATCCAGGGCTCCAGGGCCTCAAAAATCTACCATACACAGATACGCTAAGAGCCCTATCTCTCTACTCACTTTCATGCAGACTCCTCAGAGGTGACCTCTGTCTGGCATACAAGGCAATCTCGGACCCCACCTTAATGGGACTGCTGCATAAACGCAAGTCAAGTTCCACTAGAGTAACCTGCATGCTCGGCCTTAACCTGATCTGTGATATCACTAGGACTTGTTGGCGGGACAGATTTGCGTCCCAGAGACTCCCCATCTGTGGAATAGACTCCCTCTCCATGTCAAGCAGAGTACCTCTTTATCCTTTTTAAGTGCAACCTGGATAACTGGAGGAGAAACAGAAAATACATCCCTGGGATTCCATCCGTGTTCCTGCTGGACAGTGGCATCAAGTGCTGACTTCTGTAAACATGGGCTAAACTCTTGGCTAGGCTTATAAGGGCCTCAAGGCCAATAGCCTAGTAACTTCCTATGTTCCTATGGAAAACTGAAGAACTAGATCAACATATAGGTCTATTTTTTCCTGTGGAAGAAAAGTTCTTTGCATTGCAGTTTTTAGTAGGCATCCCAGAAAAACAATCCTGTGAGAAGGACTCAGAAAATACTTCTGAATGTTCTCTTGGAATCCCAGCTTGTCTAGATGATCCCTTACCCAAGAAAGAGGTTCATGACATTTTGAAAAAGACTCTGCAAATATATAAGCAAGTTGTGTAAATAAGGAAAACTATAGATATTCTGCATTCTGCAGTGGGCTATCACAGGAGTTAGACACTTCCTGAACACTATTGGAGCAGTGGATTTCCCAAAGGGTAAGAAAGAGAATTGATAATCTGATTCGGACACACAAAACCTTATGAAACACCTGAAACTTGGATGACTAGGAATGTGATAATGTGTATCGTCTAAAATCTAAGGTCACTAAGAAACTCAAATGAAGATGAAGAAGAAGGTATAATGTTGTGAAGTGAAAGCATTTTGAACTAAGGTACTATCATAAACTGATTCAGGAAGGAAAGATCCAAAACTAGTGTCCAAGAATCTTTATCTTTGGTATCAGAAACATTCCAGAATAAAAACCTTCTCCCAACAGAGGAGGAACAACTTTTATTCCCCCTGAGAAAGCATGTGCTGTAAGTCAAGAAGAAAGAGAAGAGTTTGGTCTAGAAAATGAGGGGGATTCCCCTGGGAAGGAGGGAGACTCTTCTACTGCCATCTATAGCCTCAATGGATCATAGTCAGGGAGATTCAGACTTTTTTGGGAAGATTAGGGGACTGTCAGGGTGGGAGGGAGATGGACAAGGTCACTCATATAGTCATTCTAACTTACTGGAATGTCCTTGTTCTGGGGTGTTCCTGTTTTGTTTTTAGTATTTCCCTGCCATTACTTTTTTAAGTGTTTGCTTACCAGTCTTCTGTTGGGACACATTTATTTTTTGCTAAAGTTAGATGAAGGAGCTGGGAACCCCTTGGGAAACTTGGAGAAGAAGGGTTGGAAAATCTGAGAGATTCTCTAATGAGCTTTTCCTTCTAATCAACTTTTTTATTACCACAGCAACTGAATTTTCAAAAAACAAAATATCTGCACAAGGGAGAATTCAAAATGTCATTCATGACTTTCCTAGGTGGTTATGGGAATGCAGCCAGGCAAACCTTGTCAAAACAGTTTCAGTAGCAGCAGCCATGGAAGTGGTACCTACAGAGTCACAGACACATTTCAAACAATGAGTAATGACATGGAAGCAGAAGAAACCAAATTACACAAAGCATATTTCTCCTCACAAGAGCAAATGGATGCCAAAACATTCATCATACTTTCACAACTAGCCAGGATAAACTCCAACTTATGAGCCTAACAATTTAAAATTCTAAAAATGAAAGTTGCAGAAGCATACACTTTTTTCCCAAACATGTCAAAAGCCTTCCTATACTTGTCAAACGGAAACAGATTAGAATTAAAAAAATGTTTAGCAGCAGCTGGATTCACTAAAGCAGTAGCTGCTGGGCCAGGTCTGGGATTGGTGCATAAAAACTTAAACAACTGAAGAACTTTATATATCTGCTTTTTAGGGGCAGCAGGAAAATTGCAGTATGTGATAGAAACATCCTCCAAAGCAGATAATACTGGAGGTATAGGTGAAGCATCTGGTAATTTCATTAGTAACAGATCATAATATTTACTGAGGAATTGAGAGACCTCACCATTTTCCCACTGAAAACATTGATTCATCGTGGAAGTAGTCTTAGAGAAGAAGAAGCCTTCACAGAGAGAATCAGATTTCACATTTTTCTGAGAATCTAAATAGGAAACCTAAGCAGAAAAAATACATCTGTCCCTTCTCATTCTCCTTCAATATTCATTCTCTTGAACATCTTTAGTGAAAGGGGAATCTCTTTTTTCTAACAAGAAACAGCTTTATAAGAAGGGTCAATCAACAGCATGCACAAGACCCTAAACCAAGCCTTATAAATTAATCCTGTCCACATTAACTGATACAGGAGAAGACAAATGTTTAGTTTTCTGGATTTTCTGACAGGAATTTCTGAAGAAAACAGACCCAGTATTGCCAGTAACAACTTCCACAGGGATGGACACAACATTTTGGCTAAGCAGGGGCACTTTCCCTGCCCCTTCTCAAAAGATCAACAAGTGTGGGTCTCTCCCTTGTCCACATAAGGGACACCAAAAGCTGCAAAGAACGTGTCTAATCTTGGGTCCATGGAGGATATAGGGACTACACCAAAGGCATCTGAAGAAAAAGATGAGGGGTCTGAGGAACCAGCTTTGGCCACACAGAGTCACCCACCTGCTGCTGAGGCAAATTACAACCATCTGTGGTGGTAAAGACTGCTTAGCAATCCTTTTCTTTTTGTGTCTGGAAGAAGGTTCAACTGTGGAACAGCTATGTTGCTCCATAGAAAAATTGAAAATGGTGGAGAAGCTTAGCAGCAATAGTCGATAAAACGGGATAGTGGTAAAAAACGTTACCCCCCCCCCGCAAAAAATCACACAGGCACACACACAGTAAAAAACACTTACCCCAGTCCCAAAAAGTAAATTAACCACAGTTTCTCCACAGAAAAACTAGTTTTAAAGATTTTTTTTACAATATTTTACAACAAAAGTAAAAAATGTGCATTCCTGTTTAAAAGTACACACGTCATAAACTATCAATAAAACTGTTTTTCCTAGCTTAAAAGTAATTATGTTACTGAAAATGTGAGTTTAATGTGACATAAAGTAAAGTGAAAGTTTTCTTCCCCAAAGGGAACTTATCTACCCAGCAATGAAACAGCATTAGCCGATGGTCAATCCCTGAAAGTCTGCAGAAGAGCGCTCTTCTTGATGGCAGGGAAACTCTGACAGGCTTGGCACCCAAACCTGACTTTTAGTTAGTTCAGCTCAAGCTGACTAATATTTTGGTTGCGTGGAATGTGCTCTGAAAGCTGTCCAGTAGTTATATCCTATTCAGGATATAACCCATATAGCTTAGGCTATTACAGCAGTGATCATAATGATCAGCATTTATATGTGCTAGTCTCAGTTTATTTTTGTAATTCATTTATCTGCAGTTCATTCATCATCATCTCCTTTTGGCTTATCCCAGTTAGTGGTCACCACAATGAATCACCAATCCTCTCATGATTGGCAGTGGAGTTTTACTGTGTTGAGTTGCCAGCCCGGTGCCCAATCTTCCACAGACGGCACACACACACACACACACACACACACACACACACACACACACACACACACACACACACCCTAGGGCCAATATAGTGTGCCCAATCCACCCACAACATGTCTTTGGGATGTGGGAGGAAACTGGAGCACCTGGAGGAAACCCATGCAACCAGCCAAAGTTCATTCATAAAGAAAGTAAAATGTTTTCTTTGAAGAAGAGGTAAGTGATGACAGCAGCATACTGATGTACCATATGCCTGGTATAGTGTTTAGCTGACATCCAAACAATACATGGCAATATGCTAAATACTGGTAAAGTTAGAGTCACTTATTTAAGTACACTTTGTAGATCAAGTGCTCCTAATATCCTCCACAGCAGACCAGAATATTATATTGGAGCATTCAGTCTTCTTTGGCACAGATTAACTGCACATGATGGAATAATTCTTTGTCTAATTTATATGTATGCATGTTTACATATATTTAACATCATACACATATAAGTCACACCATAAATCAGTGTGCAGCTGATATGCTTTTGTCACAATAATGTATGTTAGTGCCATGTTCATAGGTTCATATGAGGTTATTAGGCTAACAGCCTCAGAGCCCTTACAAGCCTAGCCATATTTATCTAAGTTGCCCCAGTTGTTGGTAGTTAAATGAGTGAAGTTTGCAGCGGTAAGTGTTTTAATACTGACTTCCTCTGTCTACGAGAGATATGGGCACCACCCCAGGAGTGAATTTGCAGTCACCCATCCATTGATCTAGGTTGCCTTTGAAGAGGGTCAGGAAGGGGCTCTGTTTCATGTGAACTGGAAGCTTGTTCCAGAGAAGTGGCAATCCATGGGATTACCTGGCCTGTAGCCACCTGAGCTCTTAGCAGTGTCATTAGCAGTGCATATGCAACCATATTATGTAGTAGTTTATTTCTTAAATGTTGACTGTCATAAGTAAGCCTAAAACTATTACTGTTTTAATGTATTCTGTTTAGATTATGTTTAAATTTACTTCCTGTATAACTTGGTCACAAGCACAAAGGCCCTAGCATTCTAGTGCACTTAGCAGTAACACTAACTAACTCATTAATATGGAGAATAAGAGCATGAGTCCCTGCATCTGATACCCAAAGACCCAGGAACAGGCTGAGCTGGTACAGCTATACAGCATCTATCCATAACAGGTGGCACGTAGTAACTAAAATGATGAGTAACAAAAGGAGGAAAGGGGGAACTATTCATCACCAAGGAAACACAAAAGGCTACTTTGCTCCAATGAGGAGTTGCAGACAGTCCTTTCACAAGGGCAGAGAAAGGATAAAGCTATAACAGTAGCAATGCTGTATAAGTGCTGGGTATTAAATTCTGAAGCTGTACTGTGGCTGCCTGCAGAATTATATACTTGATGCACTATATATCCAGGGACTTCAGCTTTACAGAATACAAGTTGTATGTCAACTAAGTATAAAGAGTACTCGTATGTAGTTCCATAACGCTTTCCAGATAGTCTGGCTATCTCAGAAATAAAATAGAATAACGAAGAACGTGTTTTTCATTGAGAGGAACTAGTGTCATCCCAAGCTTGCAGATATTACTGTTCACTGAGATGTCTGGCCCAATGCACAGGCAAGAAAAAAACTTTAAGAAAAGCATAGAATTTCACTGTGTAAACTATATCTTCCATGTGTATTCTGTTTTATGCAGGCTTCATGTAAACCATGTGCCTTATCCTTAGGGAGGTAACAAATATCTCTGTGCTTTGGTATGTTGAGATATCATTACCCTGGTTTCATAAAACAAATATAAAATGTGGATTATTCACATTCATGACAGTGAATGTATGTATAGTTTTAGTACGAAGCACTAGTGTAGAGATTACCTCATTTCTGAGTGACTGAACACATAGGGTGCCCTGACTAAAAGAACTGAATGGACACTAATTATCACTGGCTGAAGCGCATATTCCGATAGTCATTATAATCTCACTTCATCTTCCTACCAGGCCATTTCTATCATGACACATGGCTGTGTACAATGCTAGCAAACTTGTGCTTCGAATTGGCCATAGGTAATATACCTAATATTGCTGCAACTTACAACCAATACCACAAGTAAAATTCCGGTACTGGCAGTAACAAACTCCAAAAACCAAAAACAACCAGTAAGCCAAACAACCACAGGTCTTCAGAATACACATTTTTTTGATCAAGTAAAATCACAGTTGAGAGCTTTTGTCTATTTACATATATATCATCAGAACCATGAATGAAACTCTCTCACATCCTTTTAAAGTTTTCTCACTTCCTTCTAAAATGACTGAAACAACACCCCCCCAGAAAACAATCAATCAAAATGTAATTTCTTTACATCATTGATTTACTGTTGAAGTGCCCGCCTTCAAGACTTATTTTAAACTTATAGCTAAGAAAAAGCTGGAAACAACTAGCAGAAAATTAGCAAAAAAAAAAAAATATATAAGTTTGGCATTGAGAAAATAAACTGAGCTAAAATAAAATAAAATACAGTGTCCAGAAATGAGTAACACATCCCCTGCACGGTTAAAGTGCAGGACGGCACTGAAATATAAAAGTAAAATGTTATTTATTTATTTTTTTTGTGTTTGCGCGGCACAGCACTTGGCAATGGACACATGCTAGACATCTAAAAATAGAAACCGGATACTTTTAATTTTAATGTAAAAGGTCACGTTTAAGCATAGCTGAGCATATTTGCATGGCATGGTGTGGTGCTCAGCAGTGCATAAATGTAACTGAGAGCTATATACTCATTAATATTCTCACGATATAGTTAACCACCACTTACTCATTGATATTCTCACGATATGGTTAACCACCACTTACTCATTAATATTCTCACAATATGGTTAACCACCACTTACTCATTAATATTCTCACAATATGGTTAACCACCACTTACTCATTAATATTCTCATGATATGGTTAACCAATACTTACTCATTAATATTCTCACGATATGGTTAACCGCCACTTACTCATTAATATTTTCATGATATGGTTAACCACCACTTAATCATTAATATTCTCACGATATGGTTAACCACCACTTACTTATTAATATTCTCACAATATGGTTAACCACCACTTACTCATTAGTATTCTCACGATATGGTTACCCACCACTTACTCATTAATATTCTCGAAAACCTGTCTCTAAACACACTGGCTATTCAATGGTTCAAATCATACTTCGACAACAGGCAGCAGGCTGTCCTATTGGAGAATAATGTATCCTCCCACCTCTCAATTGCCCTTGGTGTCCCTCAAGGCTCCATATTAGGCCACTCTTATTCTCTATTTTTATAAATGACCTATACTCAGTTATACCTCAAGCTACTTGTATCCAATACGCGGATGATTCCACATTAATATGCTCTGCCACCACACCATCTGTCCTACAATCCATAACCCAAAATGTGTTACACAGTCGAGAAATGGCTTCCACATTGATACCTCATTATGAATCCAAAAAAAAAACCAAACACTGTTACTATTTACTCCCACCCGTAGGGCCTACCCACTTAATTTTACTGTCACATCTAGCAATGGCACTATTATATCTCCTGATTGTACTACTAAACTTCTTGGGGTTCTAACTGACAACCTTACCTTTAATTCTCATATTAATAGTACTATAAAAACAGTCAACAAAAAATTAGGATCCCTATACAGGATTAAATCCTTTTTGACTCGACAAGCCAGGACCACCATTGCACATACCCACTTAATCTCTACCCTTCTCTGTGCCTCACATATATATACGAAACTATGTAAAAACAACATCAACAGGCTAGCAATCTCCTACAATAATGTTGCCGGATTTGCAACTGGGTTTGCCTTCAGAGCCCATCATTGGGACAATCTTAAACAGCTAGGATGGCTAGAACTGCCAAATACAATACTATTCAACCAGTTAACAGTTGCCCACAAGATCCTGTACCAACCTACTAACACACCTATACTTACTAACCTAATCACCCCCTATAACAACCTCAAGACACTACGTTCATCAAATAAACTACTTGTACAAATAGGTAAAGCTAACAACTTGGCTGGTGACTCCTTGTTCGCCAATACAGAGGGGAAAAGCTGGAACTCCCTCCTAAAAGACCTAACCACTATTACCTCTACACCATTATTTAAAAGCAAACTGAAGCCATAACTTAAATCACAGTGTCTATGCCCTTGTTCTAATCCTGACTAACTACCTCTGTTTTCTCAAAGTATTTATCTCCATACCTGTATAAACTAGTTACTTTATTGTTAACTGTGAAGACAGTGTATATATCTACTTACTTGTCTGTTAACTACAAAAAAGTATTCTCTTATCTTAAATTTTTATTGGCGAAATATTTGAATGGCTAACCATAGCTAAAATGTACCATGATTCTGTTTACAAAACTGCAACAAACTGTAATGAACTGAATGATTATCTGTAATTTTGCTGTATTTGTAAATGTCTCATATTATAAATGATACTGTGTTTTTTGTTTGTTGGAGCTTTTCTCCCCAGGCCTCCACTGAAAATGGACATATATCCAGTTGGACTAGCCCAGTCAACAAATGTAAAATAAATAAAAATACCAGCCAATCTGATCCACAATTTGCAAAAAATCTAATATCATAAACCTTACTAGTAATCTTACTAGAAAACTGTTTAGTTTTTAACATATGTTTACATAATGAACAATGCCCACAAGGATATGAACCAAAAACTTTATCACCAGTTAAGGTGCCTTGATGGTCTATATTTTGATTCCCATTACCCTGTTTGTAGTGGTTGAAATGAGAGCCTAACGTATGCCCTCTTCTATATGAAAATTGGCATTTTGACAAGAGTAGGCTAGGGAATTCATCATTCGCTAACAAAATAATCCAATTTTTATTTATAACCTCCCTGATAATGTTAATATTCCTGCCATATGTAGTGACAAATGTAATAGCATTCTCATCATCGTGTTTTCTGTCATGATATTTAAGTGTTTTCGACCTGTTTTGACCTGTTACCCATCTTTTAGCTGACCTGATATTATGAGATTGGTACCCCCTAACCAAGAACCTTTCCATAAGGTCATCCTCAAAATGTTGATAGACATCTGGAGAGGAACAAATTCTTTTCACCCTTAAAAATTGAGACTCAGGTATATTTTCTATAATGTGGCGGGGATGTAAACTAGTAGCAAATAGCAAATTATTATATTGTGGATATTTGCAATGTATCTTGGATGCCAATGTATTGTCACTATTTCTTGTGACTGTCACATCCAAAGAATTTATCTGCTGTATATCCACATGCAGGGTAAATTCTATTCCCCACTTATTTTCGTTCAAATATTGAACAAACTAAAAAATATTCGTCCCCACCACGCCATACTAACCAACAGTCCTTGAAAAATCTTCTCCAGATGTTTATCTCAGACAAATAAATATTATGTAGATTGTCATATATAAGCAAATCCTCTAAGTAGCCCATGAACAAATCAGCATATATGGGGGCAAAAGACACCCCCACTGCATTTCCCTGAAACTGCCAATAGCAGTCCCCTTGGAAAAATATAACATTTTTAGTTAGAACATGTTCTACCATGCACAATAACAACGTGTTGAAACCTGAAGGATAAATATCCGCTTTTTCCAACCAATATTTGACAGCTTCCAATCCAGCCCAACGTGGAATGCTGGTATATACTGCTGTCATATCTAGTGTGCACAGTAGCCAATGTGATTCTAAGTGAGAATTTTCTATTATTGTCAGGAATTCTGTAGCATCTTGAATTCTAGCTCTAACTATCCTTAATAAGGGCTGCAGATGTTCAGTTAAGAATGCTGATAACGGCTCTGTTAGAGATCCTATACCAGACACTACTGGCCTGCCAGGTGTTATTTTTTAAATTTTTGTGAATCTTGGGCAACAAATAAAGGATTTACTTTTGGGGGTCATCCACTATTAAATGCTGTTTAACCTGTGGGGAGATCACTCCTTCATCACAAGCCAAATCCAAAAAAGTATCAGTCTCTTTCTTGAAATGAAAGGTGGGGTCAACATGGGCATATAATGTCTTGCATCCCTTAGCTGTCTACGAGCCACTGATATATACTCTTCAGTGTCCATAACCACTACCGCCCCACCTTTGTCCACTGGAATAATGACAATATTTGTGTTGTTGTTTAGATTTTTGAATGCCTGTTGTTCATCAACTGTCAGATTTTGATTCAATATTTTAGCTTCACAATTCTTAAAGTGTAAATCTTTAATAACTGACTCTTGGAATATAGCCACGTTTATCCATTGGGGGCATAAATTTGGATTTTCAAAAGTGAAACTCAGTAGATCTTTGAGCCCTATTCTGGGGACCAAAGTATAATTTTAAATTAAGTACTCGACAAAAAGCCAACAAATCATCCACCACACTATCTTCATTGGCAAAAAAGCCAGGTATATATTTAAGCTCTTTATTAAGCAATTGTTTTTCTACTTCTGTTAAAGTTACAGAGGAGATGTTATGAACATTGTACAACGTATTTACCGATGTCCCAATGTCTGTAGCAACATCTGTACATTGTTTATGTTTTTTATGCTTTCTACCTCCTCTGTGTCGTTTGGACCTAAAGGGTAATCCATGCCTCTTTGCTTCTTTAAACTAGGTGACCCCTGAGTAAGTGATTGTTCAACATCTGTAGCTGATGAGTCCTCCCCTGAGGTACTACTGTATTCTGTACCAGACTTTTTAAGAATTGACCTGTCTTTTTCTTTTTGTTCTCACCATATTACCCCCTCCCTCAGAAAACTTAACACTATTCCTGAGGTCAAAAGGTTTCCCTCGCTCGTAATCTTTAATATTTCAATTAAACTGTTGAAGTATTTTTTGTTGTTCAAAGATTTCTCTAGGGCTAATAAATCCCTGGACAAATTAGTTAAACACTCTTGGTACTGAGCTTGTCCCTCAAATGGTTTGTCCTCACATACCTGTTGTACATCTACACAATTCTTGTCAACCATCCTTTCATAATAAGAGGATAATATGTTGACAAATGTCACTGATGCATCCTGCTGTGCTTGTGCCCATTCCTAAGTCAATATATCATCTGCCATGCTTACATATGGCACTGTGCCTGTGCATCAGCCTTAACATGTGGGGTGTGTCTTTGGAGGGGCCTCTGAGTACCCCAAGTTCCACAGGGAAAAAGTATATCCTAGTGGTAGTAGATTATGCTACCAGATACCCTGAGGCAGTGGCTCTGTCCTCCACTGAGGCAGAAAAGGTGACAAATGCTTTGTCAGAGATTTTCAGCAGGGTAGGTTTCCCAAAAGAAATACTGACTGACAGAGGTGCCAATTTCTTGTCAGACCTGCTGGCTTGTCTGTGGAAGTACTCTGGGGTGAAGCACCTAAAGACAAACCCCTACCATCCCCAGACTAATGATCTTGTTGAGAGGTTAAACTCTACACTCAAGATGATGCTACAGGCATTTGCAGACCAGTGTAAGAGGAAGTGGGACACATATTTGCCCTATCTGTTGTTTGCTTACAGACAGGTGCCCCAGGGATCCACAGGTTTTTCACCCTTTGAATTCTATGGGCATAGGGTGAGGGAACCTCTAGATTTGATTCGAGGAGTGGGAGGGTGAGTGTGAATCCCACAAGGAGTTTGTTGTGGCATATGTCCTAAACCTCAGGATAAGGCTCAGGGAGCTCATAGGCTTGGCCAAGGAGAACCTGGAAGAATTCTAATAGCAGAAAAATGTTTGTTATGACAGGAATGCGCGAGCTAAAAAGAGTATGCTGTAGGGAAGCAGGTAATGGTTCTCATTCCTGTCAGACACAACAAGCTGCAGGAAGCCTGGGAGGGACACTACAAGGTAGTATGGAAGGTCAGTGATGTTAACAACATGGTAGAACTGCTAGGCAAGAGGCAGGGGCACAAATTGTACCATGTTAACATGATGAAACCTTATCATGATAGGGAAGTCCTGGTGCTGATTATTTTCAGTACAAGGAAGGAGGAGTCCGAGGGGGATCTGGTGACTGATCTCCTTTGTGAGGTTTGGACTGACACCTCAGTGGAAGGGGTAGCAATGTCCCATAAGCTATCCCCTAACCCAAGTTCGGGAAATCCAAGCAGTGTTACAGGAGTTTGGGGGCATATTCACTTGAAAACAGGGTGCACCCACCTGGTGCAGCACCATGTTAATACAGGACCCCAAAGGCCTATTAAGCAGGCCCCTTATAGGGTGTCTGAGAGAGTTAAACAGACTCTGAGGGAGGAGATACAGGAAATGTTGGAACTAGGGGTAATTCAGGAGTCCAGCAGTCCCTGGGCCTCCCCATTGGTGCTGGTACCAAAGAAGGATAGCAGCACCAGGCTCTAAGTGGACTACAGAAAATTAGATAGTCACACAGAGTGAGATACTTACCCCATGCCTAGGGCAGATCAAGCCCTAGAGCAGCTTGTTGGGGCTAAGTATCTCACCACTATTGCTCTTACCAAGGGTTACTGGCAGGTGCCCTTGACTCCCCGTGTTAGAGAGAGAGGTCAGCCTTTGTGACTCCTTTTGGCTTGTAGGAGTTCACAAAGATGTCCTTTGATATGAAAAATGCCCCAGTGACGTTCCAGAGGCTGGCAGAGTGTATCGTAGCAGGAGCAGGACATTTTGCCCTTGCTTACCTAGAAGATATTGCCATCTATACCACCATCTACAGCCATTCCTGGCATGAGCACCTTCAGCATGTGAGGGAGGTGCTGGGAAGACTACAGAGGACAGGACTGATCATGAAGCCCAGCAAATGTCAAGTGGGTATGGCAAACATCTCCTACCTGGGATATAGGGTTGGGAGTGGTAAGATCAGGCCAGAACCTGCCAAAGTGGAAGCCATTCAGGCATGGCCTGCCCCTGTTACCGAAAAGCAGGTGAGGGCATTCTTAGGGACAGCAGGGTACTACAGAAAGTTGGTATCAGTTATAGTACCATAGCTGCTCCCGTCACAGACATGACAAGGAAAAACAAGCCAGATATGGTAGTATGGACCTCAGCATGTGAGCAGGCATTCCAGAAGCTTAAAGGAGCTTTGGGAGGACCCCCCTATGTTAGCCAGTCCAGATTACAGCAAAACATTTGTTGTGCAGGTGGATGCTTCAAACCATGGGGTGGGGGCTGTACTTAGCCAGGTTTCCTCAGAGGGAGAAGAGCACCCAGTGGTATATCTCAGTCATAGGTTACAACCCACGGAGGAATGCTATGCAGCTGTAGAAAAGGAATGCCTAGCCATAGTGTGGGCACTGCAGAAAATTCCACTTATCTGTATGGAAGGAAATTCACTGTTGTTACAGACCACAGTCCCTTAACTTGGCTACACCGAGTCAGCCAGCAAAATGCCAAGTTACTAAGGTGGAGTTTAGGGTTGCAAGCATATGATATGACTGCACCACAGCAGTGGGGTTAGCAATGCCAACGCAGATGGGTTCTCAAGACAGGAAATGGGGTAAGGTATTCCCAGACAGGCAATGTTTCTCAAGGTTCACTTAAAAAAAACTAACTTGAGTTTTCTGGGTGGGGGGGGGGGGGGTAGAAAATGTGACACTGTCAGCCCAGCTATCTGGAATTTTGTAAATAATTCCATGTAATTTATGAATATTGATATGATTTATACAGAACTGTATGTTATGTACTGAGTTTCAAGAATGTAACCACAGCATGCCCTGCTGTAACATAGAAGATTAACTTACAAAACTTCAGGAAAATAAGTTGATGTTGCTTTACGATTGTGCTATCTCTCAGTTATAGTGAAGCAGACACAAAGTCTAGAGCTAGACTTTTTTCTAGTGTCATGGAGAGAAGTAATTCTAGGTTTAAAATGTAATTGTTTATGACTTCCAGTTCTGAGCAAACATCTGAGAGATATGTATTTTTCACACAGAAATGTTAAATTCTGTTAAGATTCTGCTAGCATGGGAACTGAAGGTAGGTGACAAAGAGTGATGTCATCCAAACTGACCCAGCAGTCATGTTTGACATTAATTTAAGAACTCAGAGAGAGACTTTGCATTTTGTATCTTGTCTTGGACCTAGAAACATCCACTCAACACTTCTGCCTGAATGTTGTCTGTAAGACTTAGGGCATAGTATCTCTCCTAGATATAGATACAAATATAGTAAAGATTACATTAGATGTTTTCTGTATTTATTTGATACTGTTCTGCAATGTTGTTTTAAAATATTTCCTTTGATTTTGAACTCTGACGTAACTGTGTTGATTGAGTGCTGTCTTGTTCTGCCATTATTTATTATTAAATATATTTAAACCTATCTTTGTGGCTGATATTTGTGAGACATATTTAAGCTCTTAGCGTACTTGGATATGTATTTGGTGACACTGTAAAGGCCAGTCCTTAATAGCCTTGCAGGTCACAACTACCATTTGGATAACAGTAACATTACACAGTAGGATTGGTCACCCTTTGTAAGGGCCTTATAGTAGCTTATAAGGAGGGGTTGGTGGCAGTGATAACTACCTTATGGTCTGGGCAGAAGGGGGCATAGCTAGTAAACCTGTGCCACCCTTCCCCAGGTGTGTGTGTGTTGTATATAAATCAAATCTCAGTGGGTGTGTCAGCTACTTGGACAGGGACACAAAGCACTGGTTGGACAAAGAGGGTGCTTGAAGTCTTGGCTTGATCCCTCAGCTGAAATCTTAACCCTATAGCTGTGCCAGTGGGGAGTCTTATTGGAGATTTGGAGAAAGACGGAGAAACCAGCCCTGACTGACTGTGATCTCTGTGTGCTCTTAAGGGCAACTGCACTTTACTGTGTGTACTTGTCATCCTCCCACTGTGTACATCCCTCACTGTTGCCAGTGGTGAGGATTGAGGCTCCTTGATTACTGGGCCAGTGCAGGGGCGTCACAATGTCTATGATATTTTGATGACAGTTCTACTCAAAGAGTTATATGATTATTTCACAGTTGAATCTCCTCTTATACTGTTGATCTGTGGATTACCTATGGTGCATAAAGATGCCCATAATCCACCTATGTGCCCCATCATTTCCAGCTGAGGTTGGCTAATTGAGCCTCTATCGATTTATGTTGAGAAGTGTTTATGCCCTGTATTAGATAATGTTCCCAGTGTACTTAAGGACACAAAGAGTTTTTTACATGATTTATTCATGCGGTATAAGGATCATACAGACATTTCTGATTTGCTACTTGTGACTTTTGATATCAATTCATTCTTTAGTTATTCCTAATGAAACTGGTGTGAAGAATATTAGACTTTTTCTTTCTAGAAAAAGTGGATATGTAATAGTAAAATCACCCTTGTCTGCCTATTGCTGGAGATTATTTTGGAAAATAATGTTTTCATCTTTGAAAATGTTTTCTATTTACAGCAGATTGGTGTTGCCATGGGGAAAGTATGTTCAAACTCATATGCCAATGTATTAGCACAATGGGAGGTTGACTCTATACATAATAATAAATCCTTTTTCAGATTGTTTGGATTACTACAAACAATTTGTTGATGATGTGTTTGTTTTATGGAAAGGAACTGTTTACTAGTTGGAAAGGTTTGTGGAATATCTATATAGTACCACCTCTTTTTTGAGATTTAATTATGAGTATTCTGATACTATGATTGCATACAGAAACTTCCAAAACATCAAATACATTTTTTTTCAGTTTGAGACAAAGGCATATAGGAAACCACGTAAGCGCAATAATATTTTGCATAGGATGAGCGTGCACTCCGGGCACATTGCTAGGAATGTTGTCAAGGGTCAGCTGCTCAGGGCAATGCGCCTACTTAGTAAAGATGAACATGCCGAACAAGCCTTAGAGTCTGTCTCTTAGCGGTTTGTCTCCAGAGGATACTCTGCCTCTGATGTTAATGTTATGGCTGACAGAGTATGCTCTCTGAGAACTACTGCAGCTAGACCTTATTTTAGTGATCACATCAGTGGTAAGGCTGATAGGACCGCGGTGGTGGTGCTGCGCTAGCTTTGTCGCCTCACAGTAAGACGCTGTCTGGTTCGATTCTCAGCTAGAGCGTCATCTGCGTGGAGACATGCGTGAATGGGCGTACCTTCATTGAAGGTTGTGCATCAGGGCTGGCAACTCAGCACGTAAAAATCAACTGCCAATGATTAGCGGACCGGAGTTCCGCTGTGGCGACCCCTAACCGGGAAAAAGCCAAAAGACACAACAACAACATCAGTGGTAAGGCTGATGCTTCTTTGCTGTCATGAGAATGTTGTTCATGTTTAGTGTTTACTTATCATAGTGATACAGGTGCAGTTTATGATGTTATTAGGAAATACTGGCCTGTTCTAATGGCTGGCAAGGATATTAGTAAGTTGGTTGGTTCCACACCTAGTTTTGCTTTCAGGAATAAGAGATCTTTGAAGCATGAGTTATGTTATAAAAGATCTACTAGTGGGAGATTCAGCACTATTCATTCTGATTGGAATGAGAAGTTTCCATGTAAGAGGTGTTCTGCTTGCAAAGTAATTTGGTCCACCAGTTTTATTTTATGTCCTATGATTGAGCGTAGAATTCATTTTAGTTTTTATGCTGATTGCAAAACCAGAAATGTGATTTATTATGCTCAATGTGTTCAATGTGAAGCTTACTATGTTGGGAAGACAACTCGTAGCCTCAGAGAGGATACTGGAGCATATGAGTTACATTAGGAATTTTGTAGAGACTAGTGCGTTAGCTAAACATGTTATTGAAAATTGTCCTGATTATAGGTTTAGATTTACTGTGCTAGAGATCGTGAATGGACATCTTAGAGGAGGAGATTAAAGTAATAGGACAGAATGTACTGAACTTAGATTATGTTACTACAAGCTGATAGATATTCAGGGTTGAATGGAAACGTTTCCATCAAACCAATACTTAAAGCACATGGCTTGTCTCATTAATGTATTGAGTACTTTAAGAATGAGCTTTTGTATTTTATGAATTAATTTTTGTCAGTGGTTTGCTTTTAATAGTTTGTATTAAGTCAGTATAAGGAGTGTTTCTGAAGACGTGCTTTAGTTTTTATGATGTGATTGGTTGGCACTACTTTTATCAATGGGTATTTTAATTTGTTTTAAGTGGTCTGATGAAGCTGTGTGAAGCAGTGAAAGTGCTTACCATTTGTGTATGCTCTTTTTATTTTACTATATTAAAGTGTTAGTTTCTACTCGTCCGCGGTGATCGGTTATTTATTTAGTTCTTTTCCTGGTTGACGTTTGATACGCCAACCTTTACCTGTGAGCTCTATTTATTTTTCATGTTACACTTGAAATAGTCTGTCACATATTTACAAATTAAACTATTGCCTAATAAAACTGAATCGTACTGATTCACCTAAAAGAATTTCTTGCCTCCATTGATACCTACTGGACATCCTCAGAAAACAGGTGCCTAAACAGTATTCATACCCTATTATCCAGGCAGTCAACTGCAGTTATTTGGAGACAGGATATATCAAACACCCCTGATCTTGTTTGAATAAATCTAGTCTGTGAAGAAGCTTGTGATAATTGCCACTGGCCATTTCCAGAAGATGGGAGAACCACTTTTGCCTGGGTCAGACTGGAGTTACCACAATGATCTTTGGAAAGTTCTTCTGAACCTTCACTGGATATTAGTGGAAGAGGTGGAAAAGCATATAGGAAAATTCCTGTCCAAGGAAAAGAAAAGGTCTATGTCTTCTAGCAATTTTTGCATGGAGTCCTGGAACAGAGTTATGCCAGTTATTTGTTTAGAGAGGAGGCAAAAATATCTACTTAAAGTATTCCCCACAGATAGATAAAATGTTAGAAGACTCCCTGATTCAATTTCCATTTTTTTTGGGGGGGGGGTCTGCTCTGGTTCTGCTCAGCTTGTCTGCCACATAGTTTTGCCTTGATAGGATGTAAGATGCTTATGGAGTAAGACTGTACTGTAAACTATGCTAACATGGCTAGTTTGCAAAGGGGGGTAAGATCTAGTTCCCCCTTGCTTATTTATGTACCACATATCTATGGTGTTATCTATAAGCACTTGAAGAGCTTCTTGGAGCAACAGTTGATTCAGAGGGTAGATAGCCTTTATAAGAGTTAGTGTATCTTTTATGTTAATGTGTTTTGGTCTGTTTTTTGCTTCAAAGACCCTGCACTTTTATGCCTATTGATTCTGCTCCTCATGCAATGTCTGAGGCAGTTGTTGTGACTGGGTCTATGTCAAAGTATCAAACATCAAATTGTTGAATGTCATCTCATCAACAATGCAGGTCGTCGAACCTTTCTGACTGAGATCGACACGGTAGGGATCAGGAAATTTGTCCTTTTCCCACTGTAGTGTGATCTCAGAGTTGGTATATAATTAGAGGGGTGTGTGGGGTAAAATGGACTGCACTGTTGATGAGATGATGTTTGACAATGTGGCTGTTCGATGATATGACATAGACCTGTTGTAACTGACTGGGCAGAAACAGGAGGAGATATACATCTTAGATGTATGTGTTTTCTTGAATTTCTGGAGCCTATGTTTTCCTTACATTTTGGCGGGTCATTTATTGATACTGTTATGTATTTTCTTAGCAGTTTCTGGAGCCTTTGTTTTCCCTAGGTTTCTTAGTCAGGGCACTCTCTGCAGTCTCTGTCTTTTATTTCTGTTTGAATTAGTCTCTGTCTTTTATTTCTGTTTTAGTTAAACTCTGCTATTAATGCCTTTTGGTGTCTTACTTCTTCCTCACATTACTTTCCTATATGCCTGGCGTCTGTAGTCTGGTACATCGCTCTACTTTGTTGGGTA